>NC_041392.1:511563176-511588736 GCF_002162155.2 Triticum dicoccoides | reverse complement strand
AACCATGTTCCGGTTTGGGACGCGCTTGTTTTTGGCTTTTTTGAACAGAAGATGGGACGCGCTTGTTTGAAATTTGGGGAAAGTACAAACTTTGCCCCCCTCTTAAATTTTGGACCTACTGCGGGTAGGGGGTAGGATGGTAATCCCAGGTGTCCCAAATAGTATGCGGGAGCGATTTCAGCTGCGCGCATGTGTGCTTAGGCGGCCATTGTGTATGAATGTTTTTCAAAGGCGGTTGCGTGGCGTCTAGATGAAGCTACAAACCTACCCCGGTTTAGACCTTTGGACGTCAGGCCGGTAGGTTTCACGGGTCGGAGTTATTAGAAAAGTAATTTCCTTGTACTACCAAACATTGGTCTCACGCGGTTTCAGGCGAGTAGAGGCTCTTTTGGCGCTTCGTTCGAAATTTTGAAACACAAGCATTCACGTTTAGAGTACTCTTGAACTTTGAGGATTGACCTAAATAGACAACGTTAAATTTGACCTTGTATGTTTGAAAACCTCATTAAATTATCCGCTTCGTTTTGAAATTTTGACACTTGAAAATCCTATAGCTACGATTATTTTGGAATGGAGGAGCTAAATTTGAATCTATTTTGTACATGACTACATATGCTATTATGTACAAAATCAAAGTAAAGATTGGTGCCCCCATAATTTAGGTATGATTTACAAATGCCATGATATCAAATTCAAATAATTGAATGGACTTCGTGTTGAATTCGATTTTTTAAACCACCTTAAGTTGAATTCAAATGTATGCTAGTTCATAGGTAGCTATTTATAATGTTGATTGTGTAACTTTTGTATGTATAATGTGCTTTACACACACAACATGAACTATACTCACGTTTATATTCGATTGCTAAAGCGATGCATTGTCTGGAGTTCAAAATACTAACTATGTGGATCAATTGTGTCGAATAATAACATAGACATGCTCAAATTCGATAGAATCTAGATGTCTGATGGATCAATGACCGTTCCTTACGCGAATTGCAAATATCATGATCCCATCCTAATATTTGGATACAATTTATATCTTTAATCAATGTGTACATCAGTCTTTTACGTGTAGTTTCACTCTCCATCGGTGATCTCTCACACATGCTCACACACTCTCCCGAGGTGTCTTTCTCGCACACATGCTCTCGATATAACCCTCCCTCTCGTAACCATTTACGACTATTTTCACTAACCTTTATCACAAGTACTCTTCCTCTCGCAAGCATACACACGCACAATCTCCATCGACCCTTTCTATATACATAGACCTACCTACGTGTCTCCTGTACGCACATTATCTTTAGGCCTGTCTCTCACGCATTGTCTCACACCTCTCTTCCTAATCGACGAGTATGATTCTAGCAGAGCATTATGTAGGATGGCCCTTAAAGTTAGGTTGGATGAATAGTAATATCAAAGATAATGGGGTTACCTTGGTCCGAGAACCTAGGGTTACAAATCTTAGCCGGCTTTGTCAGTGGACACAGAGTCCTTCACAATTACGCTATCTTTGTCTTATACGACTAGTCATCCATGGGTCTCCCTAAATGCGTCACGGGCCGATCAATGTGCCGCGGGATGGAACCGAATGAAGGGCCTCACCTCGACCCACCGGACCTCACGCGGTAACACACCCTCTGCCCCCACGTCTCGTTATCTTCTCACACCCACACATACCAACACAGACACCACACACAAAAAATATATTCTCCTGGTGCCTCTATCCACTCCCCCTTGCATATACACACTCAAGGGAATCTCTCGCCGTGACGTCATATTCGTCTCTCTCTCTCTCTCTAGACCACTCCCATTTCTCGTGCTATCTCTCCCCCGGGCCCCCCCGTCGGCCCCTCTATCCATGCCTCTCTCAAATACGTAATACACACACATACCTCTCTAGGCCCTGCCAAATGCATCAACTACAGATTCACACATGTTACATCACGTACCCCATTGATCTAAAAAGCCCTCTCTTCACGTTTATTTCGCATGCAACATTCCTTTTGAGTAGAGTGTGGCCAAAAAATTATTTTAGAATTTCTACATATATACAACATTATAAAGTTATATGAAGGAGTATGAACGCTAATTTGCATTGCAGGTGCCCACAATGATATTTATTTCGCATTGTGAATTTGTATATTCTTATACTATATATAAAGTTAGTCATAATAAAGAGAAACGAAGAGCATCTCTCTCTCCATCGCATACCCCCCGTCTACGCCCCTTTCACGTACGCACACAAACTATCTCCAGGTCCTCTAAAAGTGAGCCCCCAGCACATTCACGCATGTTTGATCTTTCTCTCGCAATGTATACAGTGACGATCATTGTATTTGAAGTGAAAGACAGATACGTACATCGGACTTCAGAATCCACTCATTATGGTCACCATTTATGTTTTGTGGTTATTATACAGTCATGGGCTCACCGTACAACTCTGTATTTGCTCAAGACACGACTAGCTGACCATTTAAACGCTCCACGTGTCACCTCTAGTGTTGCATCACATTATCTCACTACCATCGGGCCCACCTGTCGGCTTGTATCTACTCTACATCTACACTCTTATAAAATATAAAATACACTCTTATAAAAATAGAGTTGGTGATGATGGTGTGCATGCCATCCTGCACTATAGGCCATCCGATTTATATCTGACGGATAGGAAAGAAACTATGACAATTTTGCAAAAAGGTACCCACACACCTCTCCACATTTGCAAATATGGCCTTCCCTCATTCATCCTTTTCTCTCACAAGATAAACTAGTCATACAAATGCATCTTGATGTTACATACAACGCACGGGCATCTTGCTAGTAAGAATGAAAACAAACGACAAAAAAATATTGGACGGTGGTTCGAAGTCATGACCGCGGGCACAGCGGACAAGGTGGCCTTGTATTGGTATGCTGAGCCATCTGTTTTAACACACAGGAGCTGGCGTGGTGATTATACACACACGCACACATGCACACGAACTGCATGCACACAACACTCACATGAGCACATGCACCCACCCACGCACGCAACACTCACACGTACACACGCAGCCACGCACGCACGCAACACTCACACGCACACACGCACGCATGCATGCACACACCAGTACACCACACGACCAATACACACTCTCACACTCAAGTGCTCAACCTACACGTGCATGCACACACATCAGGCCCTGACAAACACATACACAACCAGGTGATTCCTGCGCACGGGTTGGAGTCTTGTCGCGCCTGCGTAAATTTGTGTTTATCTGACCTTTTCCCTATGCGAACTGACAGGTGGGAACCACAAGGAACGTGGTCAATTTAACTAGTCAACATGGTGCCACACAGACTATTTGGCCGGTCAACAGAGTGCAATCCGATGCTGAACCGTGAGCAAGTGATCGTATAATCACCGCAAAACGTATATAGTGACTGTAATCAGCTTATTCCGAAGTTCGGTGAACGTATTATGCTTTTCTCTCTATAGGCCCTCCAAAACTACATCTCTACACGTTCTCGCATGTTACATCTAACAACTATGCAATACATCACCACTACTACACTCTAACACAATAAATCATATGTGTTTTTAGTTTTACCAGATATCATATTATTACTTAATTATTCAGTTTGCATACAATAAAATTGCCTTTGAAATGTATGGCCAGTATCATATACCGCGCGGGAAAAATCCCGTTATTTCCTGTTTAATTGGGCTTGTATCGATGGATCATGTGAAACAACAAAACTGTAGTACTATACAGTACAAGTGACAGTTCACGGGGCCGTCGTGTCGTGTACTCCTCCATCGTAAGAGTGGAGTGCTCGCTTTCATAAATCTTCTAGTCCCTTTCGCCGACATGTGGGACATCAAGCTACCGGGTCCACATGCCATACTGGAATACAGTGCAGAGCAGCCGGAGTGAAGCACCCAGTAATGGCGCCGGCGTAGTAATGAGCAATGAGGCGTCAAATCACAAAGCTGCACCTTGCCCGCAGTTAAGTTGGAGGGACGAAGTAATAATGCTAAAAAAGAAGTTGGAGGGATGAAGCAACCATCATTTCACTCGTTGCTGAATCCGCCTCTCCCTCATCTTCTTCAAATTAACCATGTGTTGCTTCTGCCGTTGTTCTGCCTCGTGTGGGACGCGGATCGGCTTGGTAAAGCACTGACACGTGTGACCGCATGTTAGCAAATCGCCAGGACAATGTCCTCTAAAAATAAGAAACCTCCCCCACCATCCGTGCGGCAAAATTACCTCCTTTTTACTAATCTTGATTCTATAATATTTTAGATCAATATAATTGAGATTTGTATAGGTAGCACACAGGAGCAAAACCAAGTGGTACGGTTAAGCGCATCCACAGTGTGTAGCCAAATGTGAAAATAGCTTTTGGCATCGTGGGAACCATTGTGGATGGTGTTGCCAAAGCCAAAAGGATGGAACCGAAGCTCCCTGATTGATTGATTGAAGGAATAGAAAAATGCAACGTCTCTCCTCTTTCTCCCGTGCTTGGACGCATGTACAGTATAGAGCACAGAGTCTACTCCCCTGTCTCTTCTATCACAAATCACAAAGCAGTGAGGCGTCAAATCACAAAGCACGGACGAAGCAACCATCATTTCACTCTGACTCTGCTTCTCCATCGTCTTCTTCGAGAAACCATCTCACCGTACTAAGCTGGACGGACGACGCTATTGTGTACGAGTAGTACTAGTACATTTACGCATCCTTTGGTTCAACGGACTTCCTGGATGCAAATAAGGCGATTGTCTCGGCTTGCAGGCGGCACTTTCGAATGACTTACCGTGGTCTCCCTCAATGGTGTTCTCCGTCGAACGCACTTCACCAAACCACAACGTTCGAGATATCGTCGACGTCACCGCAATGGGGAAGAAAGTCAAATATAGTTACTACCTCCATTTTTTTGTACACAAGGCCAGTATAACAAAATTACAATTTCCAAAAGGCCACTAACACTAATCGAGGCAAAATTGATGGGGTTTGCCTCGTACTAGCAACCAAGGACATTAATATCCCCTGCATGCATGCGGAAGTGAGAAGGTTGGTTTGCATGGCGCTGCATTAATCAAGCAATGAGGAGTGAGATGGTTAGCTCTTTGGGCTTTGGAGAAAAAAAATACGCATTAACTGACACGTGAAACGAGGATTTGTATCGATTAATCCTGCGAAGGAAAACCCTGCCTTTCTTTTTTAACACTAGTACTCCTAGTACGTAGTACGTAGTACTTATCCTGTTTGGGTCTAGGCCTTGCATTGCCATACTTCGCCACACGTTTTTGCCAAGATTGCCTAAAGTTTTCAAAATGAAAAGGAGGTACACTTGCGCACGGCTGTCGCGGTCGCACCGCACCCTCACACGGTCACTCCTGCACGCCGCGATCGCACTGCACCCTCACACAGTCGCTCGTGCACGCCGCAAACCCAACCAAGGGAATGCATCCTCACTAACACGTGTTGTCGCATGTGAACAAACCAAACTCAGTCATCCTACCGCTGACACATAATTTTCGTTCATAGAGTATGTTTATCCAACCGCATGTTGGGGAGTATCCGTACGGCCCGTGCAGTGGTCTGTTGGGGAAGAAGAAGAGGTGAGGAAGAAGGGTTAGGAGACGTAGGATATTCATCCAACCGCCTAAAATGGTAGGCTGACCCAAGTCAGGCGACTGGCATAACAATATATGTTTTTACACAACAAAAGATCCATAAAAACAACAACATAAATAAAAACTATCACTGCTCGCGAAACGAGACGGCCTAGTCATCTTTGTCTGCCGGCGCGAACCAGCCGTAGCCGCCGACGTGTGTCTCCACACCGTGGTTGTCCTCGGTCTCCAGCTGCTCGTTCACGCGGAGCGTGCGGACGCTTGCACGGACGAGAGCACCGCCCGGTTCAAGTAGAGGACGTCCGGTTCCGCCTGTTGGAGGGCCTCGATGGCAGCGGCATCCGCGCGCTCCGCGTCGAGTCGAGCCTCCGCCGCCCAGTTCAAGTCTAGGACGTTCGGTTCCGCTTGCAGGAGGGCCTTGATGAGAGCGGCATCCGCGCGCTCCGCATCGAGTTGAGCCTCTGCCACCCGGTTCAAGTCCAGGACGTCCGGTTCCGCCTGAAGGAGGGCCTCGATGGTAGCAGCATCCGCACGCTCCGCCTCAAGTTGAGCCTCCGCCGCCCGGTTCACGTCCACGACATTCGGTTCCGCCTGCAGGGGAGCCTCGATGGCAGCGGCATCCGCGCGCTCCTCCTCAAGTTGAGCCTCTGCCGCCCGATTCACATCCACGACATCCGGTTCCGCCTGCAGGAGAGCCTCGATGCCAGCGGCATTCGCGCGCTCCGCGTTGAGTTGATCCTCTGCCTCCTGGTCCTCTTTTAGTATCGCCAAGTTGAACCGCTGGTCCGCCTGCACCATGGGGGACTCGGACGCCGTCACGAAGTCGACGTCCATCGTCTCATACCCATCGGGGGCCTTCTACTCCGCGACCTATGCCATGAACATTGGATCGGCTTCCTCCTCCTCGTAGCTTGGCTCCAGAGAACACGGGGATTGCCCCGCCGCAAAGCGAGCTTGGGAATGGAGGTCTGTGGCGCCGACCACCGCCGTGATTTCTGCATGGCGCTCCGGCGTCAGCATCTTGTAGTACGTGATCTTGCGGCGCACCATGGCTTTTCGGTGAACTAGGGGACACTTGATGCGGGCTAGGGGATCGAAAGGTGGGGGAAGGGGCTAGAGATTAGGTGTGGTTTTAGGGCAGTGGCATACCGCAAAACGGAGGTCCTATTCATCGGGAGGGGTGTGGCGTACCGCAAAACGGAGGAAACGGACTTGTTGGAGCGCTACGGTCGAAACGGGGGTCCTGTTCATCGGGAGGGGTGTGGCGTACCACAAAACAGGACTCCACGGGATACTGTTCATCTCCACCGTCGACCCCCTCCAGCCTCCACGGGCTACTGTTCATCCACCGTCAACCTCCTCCAGCCTCCACCTACGATTGTTCATCATCCACGGGCTCCTATTCATCCAGCCTCCACCGCGTGCTACTCCACTGGCTACTGTTCAACCAGCCCTCTCCATGGGCTCCTGTTCAACCACCCCCTCCACGGGCTACTGTTCATCCAGCCCTCCACCGTCTACTGTTCATCCAGCCCTCCACGGGGTGGTCCTGTTCATCCAGCCCTCCATGGGGTCCTGTTCATCCAGCCCCAACCGGCTCGATCGATCGGGGTCCTGTTCATCTAGAGGCAACACCACGGGGTCCTGTTCATCCACCCCCACCGGGAACTGTTCATCCAAACCCCCTAGCAACGCTCACTGGTCATCTATAGGCAGCATCAACCGGCTTCACTTAGCAGCAGCAGCAAAGGAATCGCTCGATCGGGTTCAGTTAACAACCATCGATCGATCGCTCGGGTTCAGTAACGCATAGCCTCTAGTGCAATCACTCAGATTTAGTAGGTGAACGCCTCGCTCGGGTTCAGTTAGAGCCCAATGCCTTGCACACACGCGTGTGTGTGTACGAGAGAAACACACATCACTTGGCCCGACCAACCCACCGTAACCGGGAACACCCCAATATTTTCCTAGCCCCCGCTTCTACCACGGTTTTTTCCATCATGGACGGCCCAAAGAATGTCATGCAGCTGCGTCTCCGGCCCGCCCAGGACGAAAATCCCATTTCTGTCATGATTTTTTGTCATAGAAGTAGCAGCCCACCACATCTATGATGATACCGGGTTTTTTCACAATTATCGTCATAGAAATGTCATAAGTATGACAGAAAAAAATTCGTTCAGCCCAAAATGTCATGGATGTGTCTTTTTTGTAGTGTTGTGAGAATCTCTGGTTTGTGAGAAGCATATCCCCAAACCTGCCCCAAATGGGACAAAAAATTTACCATGGCATGTTGATGCCGCTCCATGACAGCATGCCATGTTTCATGAATTTCAGACAAGCTTTGGATTTACTAGAATTTAAAAACCAGGTATCTCAATGTTTGCGGCCGAGTGACGGTGGCAGGGTGTTTGACATTCATTCCCATTTCTTGCATGGGACCTAAGCATGCAACCAAGGACACATATTTGAATTTTCTACCAATTTATATGCATTAGAGAATGTGCATGTAGTTCAAATTTGTATGCACATGAATGCATTGAAAAGTCGGTTAATGCATAAAAATGTCCAAACGAACCCCAAAAAATCACAAAAATTGACACAACACTCTTGTTGTTCTATGTTGACACGAGAAAGTTTTTGAAAGCAATAAGTGGCAATGGATATCATTTCGTCCCCAAAGGTGGGACATTCCCTACCGAAACCATCATGCTTGTTATGAGAATCTCTGGTTTGTGAGAGGCATATACCCAAACCTGCCCCAAATGGGACAATTTTTTTACCATGGCATGTTGATGCCGCTCCATGATAGCATGACAAGTTTCATGAATTTCAGAGGCGTTTTGGATTTACTAGAATTTCAAAACCGGGTATCTCAATGTTTGTGGCCGAGTGACAGTGGGAGGGTGTTTGGCATTCATTCCCATTTCTTGCATGGGATCTAAGCACGCAACCAAGGACACAAATTTGAATTTTCAACCAATTTATATGCATTAGAGCATGTGTATGTAGTTCAAATTTGAATTATGCACATAAATGCATTGAAAACTGAATTAATGCATAAAAATGTCCAAATGAACCCCGAAAATCCCAAAAGTGACACAACACTCCCGTTGTTTTATGTTGACACTAGGAAAAAATTGAAATTGAGAAGAGGCAATGGATATCGTTTCGTCCAGAAAGGTGAAACGTTCCCTACCAAAACCATCAGGCTTATTGTGAGAAGCTCTGGTTTGTGAGAAGCATATCCCCAAACCTGTCCCAAACGGGACAAAAAATTTACCACGACATGATGATGCCGCTCCATGACAGCATTGCCAAGTTTCAGGAATTTCAGACGAGCTTAGGATTTACTAGAATTTAAAAACCAGGTATCTCAATGTTTGCGCCGAGTGACGGTGGCAGGGTGTTTGCCATCAATTCCCATTTCTTGCATGGGACCTAAGCATGCAACCAAGGACACAAATTTGAATTTTCAACTAATTTATATGCATTAGAGCATGTGTCTGTAGTTAAAATTTGAATTATGCACATGAATGCATAGAAAACTCAATTAATGTATAAAAATGTCCAAGCGAACCTCGAAAAATACCAAAAATTGACACAACACTCTTGTTGTTCTATGTTGACATTAGGAAAAAAATTGAAATTGAGAAGAGGCAATGGATATCATTTCGTCCAGAAAGGTGAAACGTTCCCAACCGAAACCATCACACTTGTTGTGAGAAGCTCTGGTTTATGAGAAGCTTATTCCCAAACCTGCCCCAAATGGGACAAAAAATTTACCCCAATATGTTGATGCCGCTCCATGATAGCATGCCAAGTTTCATGAATTTCGGATGAATTTTGGATTTACTAGAATTTCAAAAGCAAGTATGTTGATGTTTGTTGGAGAGCCACGGTGCCGTAGTGTTCGAATTTCATCCCCATTTCTTGCATGGGAAATCAGCATAAACCCATGGACACATATATGATTTTACAACCCATGTTGGTGCACCGGAGCATGTGCATGTAGTTTAATTTTGAATTGTGCACCTGGGGCTAGAAAACCAATTTAATGTATAAAATGTTCAAATGAACCCTGAATAATTCCAGTTCTTTTACGACACACATATAGTTGCATGTTCACTGCAGATAAAAGGTCTAGCAATTCAAACACCATTCATTGCCGCTGTGACCCCATTATGTAATTCAAATCAAGATGAAAAATCAAGTAGATCCCACACAATTTATTATCACCAACCGTGTGAGATGCAGCAGAAAATATTCTGGAGCACCGTCGGTGTATAGTACACCTATGGCTTACACGAGAAGGTGCGTCGGCTATAGTCCACAACCGGCGTCTCAAGCACACTAGCTCGCTCCCCAAAAATCTTTTCACTGTTCAATCGTGGCCGGTGAAAGATGGGTACGTGGACCCTTGTCATTAGGGCAACTTCGGTGGCCCACTTCGGCGAGAGCGCGGCCGCAGCCGCCATGCGCGTGCTAACAAGGTGCATGAGCGCGGCCGCAATCTGCCACCGAGCGGCCAAGGCAGCCCAAATGGCCATTGTTGCTTCTCAGGTGGCGGCAGCAACATCTGCCTCAGGGATAGCAACCGGCAAGAGCGGCACAGCAGGTGTTTGTTCTACAGCGGCGGCCTTACACTACAAAAAAAGGCACATCCGTGATGATACATGTTTGTCACAGTAGGTCACGTTTTCTGTCATGCATGTACATCCATGACTATTTTATGACAAAATCAAGATAGTCATACATGTGCTGTCATAGAAGTGTTCCATGACATTACCAAAATTATCATCACAGAAGTGTCCACTTCCATGACGATAAATGTCGCGTCATGGAAGTGCTTTCGTCAAGGGTGACCGACACATGGCATCCACCGTAACGGGTCGCCGTTAAGCTATCGGGCCCGGTTTTGGATCAGATAACCCGTTAACAGCCCGGACCAATGAGGATTTTCCACGTGTAAAATTGTCATTGGCCGGAGGAAACACATGTTGGCTCACCGTTTGGACAGACGTCATCCAATCATTGGACAGGAGGCACCTATGATACATCGACACATGGCATGGCCCAATAGAGGCCCATTCCGGTGAAAAGGCCGGCCCAGCTAAAGGCCCACCATATTTTTCAGACACTAGTGGGCTGGCCCGTTAACAGCCTGCCATGTTTTGGGTCAAATTGAGGCCCATACCAGATCAGGACCGTTCACAGACTGCCGTGTTTTGGGCCAAATTACGGCCCATGTCGGATCTGGCCCGTTAACAGGCCACTGTTCTTCTGGGCCCATTCTAAGACAGGTTTGTATTTCAGCCTGTTAAATGCTCATTACCAGTTCGACCCGATAATAGTTTCGTACTGTTAGCGGCCCGGGGTGCATCTGGGACGTTGTCGACCCAGTTTAACTTTAGGCCATTTAATGACCCATGCAGAAACTGGGCTATTTCTTGTCCGAAGTAACTTTAGGCCTCTTAACGGCCCATAGTCTTCATGGATAAATTTTAGCCCAACTGGCCTATCGGCCTGTTAATGGCTCGTGTAACAGTTGGGCCTAATTACAGCCCGAGTTGAATCCAGCCTGCTTACAGCCCACCTGATAATGGCCCGGGACACTTTTAGGCCTATAGCCCGTGTAGATACCGGCCTGCTTAAAGCCCATAACTTTATTTGGCCAAACAGACCCAAGATATATTTTGGCCTGTTAACTGCTCTTCCTATTTGGGCCAAACATGGGACTTAGGCAGTTTCCGCCTGTATTGGCCCGTGAATTTTTCGGCTCAACGCTAGCCCAATATAGGTTTTAGCCTGTTAATAGCCCATGTTATTCTCTGGCCCAGCATGCTAGAACTTTACTCGGCATGTTAAAGGCGGGAAACTACTATAGGTTTAGACCTACTAATGGCCCAAGATGATTATAGGCCCACGTTTTGGCCCATATGAGTAACGGGCCGGCCTGAAGACCGACAACACTGAGATCCACTGAACGTTCTGGCCTAAATTACAGCATACCGAACAAAGAATAAACCTAGACTATACAATAAAGAAATTACGACATATTACATCCACTGGGATTCAAAGTTCGCTGCCAATGATAATAAAGTGCAACGTGACCGCATATTACATACACTGGGCATCAAAGGTCGCCACCAGTGCATATAAACGCGTCGACAAAAGAATATACAAAACTGAGAGCACTTCAGAAGGCACTAGGCCTGTCCAGGACGGGCCCCACAAGCAGCCGAACAAGCTGATGAGACCTCAGTTGTGTCAATGATAGATGCTCCATCCCTAGTTGGATGGCACCATAGTGTGCAAGGCAGTCCTCTGACATCTTCATTGCATCTTTGACTTCAAGTCAGAGTTGAGCTGAAGCAAGCCTTTCCGCTTTAAGTTGAGACTGAAGAAGTCGAACTGATTGAGGCAACGACTGCACAGAGGTTGTCTCACACCTGCTGGCGAGTAGCTTCAACTCACTGTCTTCATCAAGACATGACCTTGGGGTCATCTCACTGTGCTCGATATGGTTTGGCTCACTATCTTCCCTAAAGTTCTGCCTGGCATAAGAGATACGACTCTGAAAGAGAAACAAGGAGACACGTAACATGTTTCACAATTATATAAGCAAATAAATGGATCTGTTCTACATAAGGAACATGTTTTTACAACTACAATTTAAAACTGGTAGTTGTTGCAAACGTCCAATCAGATGTAAACCGCAAAGTAAACAGTAGTGGAGGAAATGATGCCTATCCAAATATATACTAGAACAAAGTTTGAAGGCTTGAGAAGGATGAACTTACATTACATGTTAACATGGGCTGGACAAAGCCCTTCTCCATGTTGATGGAAGGATAATTCAATAAATTCCCAAAAGAAAATTCTTTATAAGCGTTGCCATTATTCTACATTTTGCATAGAGTAAATATAGATCAAATAATTTTGGAAGAAACAGAGGATAATGAAGCTCAGGTGCAGACTGATGATACATAATCAAGTAGCAATTAATTAAGTACAGGGTTACAAGGCAAAAGGTACTGACAAGAGGAATGCACACATCAATGTGTGCAGTGGCATTGGCTTTATTCAACATTTTGGTAAGAGTAAATGTAGATATGTTAATTTGGAGAAAGTGGAGGGCAGGGCAGATAAGATTCAGAGTAATGCTAGACAATCAACTATCTTGCGACGCAAGTACAATAATACCACCACCGTCCGATATTACTTGTCGCTCAAATGGATGTATCTAGCACTATTAAGTTCTAAATACATCCAATTGATCAACAACTAATTCGATAGAGAGTGAGTACATGACAACAGGTACTTACATGAGTAATCCAAAACTTCATAACCATTGTGTCAATTCTACATTTATCTAAGAGTAAATATAGATCTTATAATTTCAAGCAAAGGGAGGATAAAGAAGCGGACATTTACAGTGATGCTACATAATCAAACAACAATGAGTGTAAGTATGCTGACAAAGGGCAAGAGGTACTGACAAGAGCAATGCAGAGCCCAGTATTGTTGTGAGATCCTATGATCCTTTGAGCAAGGAGATTCATCTGAAATTAGTTTTCATACAAGAGAGAAGGTAAGGCACATGCAGAAATTTAGGAGTTCAAATTTTGAATTGATATCATAGGTAGTACCTGACGCTGGGCTCTCAGCAGTTCTAATAGGGGTTTGGCCACTGGAGTAGGGGTAAAGTGTGGTACAGTTGGGCATGTTTTTTCTGTGGCTGCTGATCTATCTGATTTAACAGGTATCACTACCTTTTCCAAATATCTAGTTTGTACTCCTTGAGGATCTTCATTCACCCTCTTCCTTTTGGACATCTATTACGAAAGAACAACATTTGACTAGAAAAATATAGTATGATGACACATGGAATAGGTACAGAAAATGGATAGGTATGGCATATACTCATATATGATGCTTAAACTAACCAGATGGTGTAACAAAGTAGAAGTAATGCAAGAGGTTATATGCAAAATATGTGCGACCAATACAACCTTGCCAAGTTAGAGCAAGCACCTTGATGGTTGAATAAGATAGGCCATCCTCCACCATGCCAAGTTTGTTAGCCAATGGATTGTTCCGCAATATTCCTCTCGTGCGCCCATTCTCATATTCATTTTGATAATGTTCAATACCTGACATGCATGAAAACATAAAAACAAGTGAGATTATCTTTGTAATGCAGAAGTGATTCTAATCCAGTACTGCCTCCTTGGAAACCCCTTTGTGCTATCTCTGCAATTCTTCCGAGAGATGCCATGCATGCTGTAATTTTGTGTGTGCATTAATATAATGTGGCCTCCTACTCAAAATATGATAGCTCCAGAAGTGATGATACTTCACAGATGACAGCTTCAACATATAGTAAAGAAGAACAAGTCGACTTGACCTGACTGATTCAAAATATACTAAGGGAGAACAACTCGACCTGACCAGTCAACCGCAAATGTCTCCGCTACTCTTCCCAACAAGGAACATACTTATTAAAGAAGATAATAGGATCATCTTAAAGAAGAGCAGAAGAGAAAGCAGATTGAAGATATTACAAGTCTTTCTATACATATGTGTCTCACATGCATTTCGAGACTAAAGTAGGAACATTTAGCTGACCAATTAAACATCTCTCAATTTTACTAATATTAGCATAATATAAGATTTGAATTTGTACAACTAAGCTTGTTTAGTTCGATGTGTGGAGCAGTTCTATTACGACATGAACCACGTAGGCTGATCGTGGTCACCATAAAATAGGGAAGCCATAAGCATGATGAGTATAGTGTTGACCGTGGCAATGGGATGGCAGATCTGAAGCTGCAAACCACGTAAAGGGTAGTTAGCAACCGATGTTTGCTTTGAAATAACAACTAAGATTTGGTATGGACAAGAAAGTACAGTTAGCAAGTGACAAAGAAATGCAATTCTGCTGTCTCTCTATATGTCGCGACATGCTTTTGGAAACTCAAGTGGGACCTTTAGCTAACTAATTAAATGTGTATGTTAAGTAATATCAGTATCATATCACAATCATATTTGAACAACTAAGCTTTGGAATTTTGAGTGTTGTGTTTTTTAGCTTGAAGGGTGGAGTAATGCTAGTACGACAGAAATCAGTAGAGTAGATAAAAGGGGAAAACCCTAAGCATCAAGAGTAAAATCAGGAAAGTGGAACTAGCTGGACCGGTGGGTGGCGCACATGCTTTTCGAAACGAATATAGGAGCATTAGGTGATCAATTAAACATTCTCTATTTTAGTAATATGAGCATCATATCAGATTCGTATTTCAACACCTAAGCTTTGGAATTATGAGTGGCATGTTGTTTCGATTGATGGGTTGAGATCTTGAGGAGTAGTGCTAGCACGACACGAAGCACCTATGATGATGGTAGTGAATATAAATGGGGGGGGACCATAAGCTTTATGAGTATAGTAACCATGCCATGGCGGAACTGAAGGTGCAAACCGGACAAAGCTACTTCATAACCAATGTTTGCTTTCAGCTAGGCACTTCGATTTGGTACGGACAAGAAAAGTACAGTAAACAATTTACGATCTATTTTCCGGGTGAGATCAATAACTTAAGCACATATGGAAGAGTACCACCTCTCTTGCGACGCCATGTAGGCCCCTGCTGATATGTTGAGGGTGCTGTGGGTGCGATGGTTGTCGGGGGTGGGGAAGAAGACTTTAGACGGCAGACGGCCGGGTCGGGGGATAAATCCTGTTGCCGTGAACGAGGCGGTCGTAGGAGAGGCAACGACAAGCTGGACGACGGCACCGATGAAGCGAGAAGATGCGATGAAAGGATCCTGGTCCGGCATCGTGGATGAGACACATCCATATCTTATAATGGACGACGGGGTAGGGGTAGCGGCTCCGGCAAGGTGGAGGATGGGGAGGCGGACGGAGGAGGCTGGGCGCAGTGGGGAGGTTGTTGTGGCGCCAACGGTGTATGAATGGGGAAATGGAGGTGGGGATCTCAAACTTTGGGACGCGCTTATCTGAAATATGGGGGAGTTACGAACTTATCCCCCATTTAAAATTTTGGACATCACGTCGTTTGGGGATAGGACGGTAATCTCGCATCTCCCAAATATTTGCCAGTAGCGATTTCAGGCGAGGAGAGGCTGTTTTGCCGCCCATGGTTGGTGCCCACGGTGTATGAACGGGGCTGACAGGTAGGGTGGTTGTGTCACGTCTGAGTGAAGTTACACATATGCCCCTATTTAAAATATTTGCCTACATCCATTTCGGACAAGGAGAGTTTGTTTTGCCGCCCATCGTGTATGAATGGGGAAATGGAGGGAGAGACACATGTCTTTCAGACGAGCTTGAATCAAATGTGTTTTGCCGCCCACATTTGGCGCGCATCGTGTCTGAATGGGCCCAGAGGCAGTCGTGTCACTTCTGATTGAAGTTACTAGTCTACCCCTATCGACAGCAGTGTAAATGCGGTCAATAAGGATGTAAGTGTCAGGGGTATACAGTAATTTGCATCTTGCAAACACTTGCTTCGAGCAACCCACAAATGATAGTGGGTGTTTAGCCGCTTCGTTCAAAACTTGGGAGAATTAGCATTCATGTTTGCCCTGGGCCCTGACAACTAAATTCAAATCCAATATGTATTCGATTACGAATATCCACAGATAATTCTACGTTTTGTTATTTATTTCTTCAAAACCACAACAAAGATTTGTTCCACCTTTATATATGATTATGATTTATAAATGCCGTGATCTTCGAATTCAGTAGGTTGGATACACTTTGAGTCAAACAGTTATTTCATCCAATACAATATGCTCACACAAAAAACAGTTCACCTTATGTCAATCATACAAGTACTGAGGATTACCTCGCCTAAAAAATCTGGACCATTACAACACATGGACAACATAGGGGGTCTTACAACATAATCCATTCAGAGACATGACAGAACATGCAAGTACAATGATCTAATGACAATTTCAACTGGTATCTAAAAAAGAACTGGGATTACCCTGGGCTTCACATAGCAGAAACAGAAGCACCTCCTCCGTCTTCAAATGCAACATTCTTACTTCCTCCAATTCTTGGGTTGCTTGCATAATGCATGCAGCTAATTGCATAAGTTCGAGCCTCAAGATCAAGATTACCTCATTCATGGCAGCCACACCATCTCTTTCTGCCTCTAGTAGAGCCTCAAGAACTATAATATCTGTGCTCAGACTGCTCTCTGGTGGTGTTGCCTCTGAACTGCTACCATTTGGTAACATGGATGGCGCACTGCTTCCACAAATAGATTCTGGGGCTGTACATTATGTCCTAGTGGGAACGACATCCTGAAAGGTTTCTGCTGGACATAAGTAAGAGATAGTTATCACATGATCCAGGCAGTAAGCTTACATGGTAAACGAAATACGAATTATTGCCGAGTATGGCAAGCTATATTTAAATGGTTTGAAGCAGCATCAGCTGAAAAGAAATTAAAATGTAAGATGAACTTGAAAGGGAGTGTACCACCGCTATATTTAAGTTGCCAAGGCATCTAAGTAGTTAAAATAATCTAAGAAAGCACTTAATAGTGTGGCCTCATATAAACTAGGAAGACAGTCTTGTGATTAAGTTCAGAGGAAAAGTTAAGGACTCAAATGAACTAGGCATGCATTTCTTTACGATAGTATAGCAGGCACTGCTGACATATTGGCCAACTCAGGTATAGCCTAACAAGTAACAAACAAGCATTCGAATCAAGCAATACAGCAAAGCAGCCAACTGAACTATTTGTAATTCTATGGGATTACCGGTTGAGGGCACAAGCCAAGAAAGCAGCCCACACGCATTACATTTCACATGTACTAAAACACACTGGCTTACCATATGTTACTGTGAAGCCTCGCTGCTGTTGCAATGTTCTTTGAAGATATCGTCAGCATTCTGTGGTTGCAAATCTAGTTGTTGTAGTTTATTATGCACCCTCTATTTAGGTAAAATTAATTTTAATCGCATGCACTGGTTCGAATTGATCATAAATGGTCCATCTAAACTAATGATAGAAGGGTGTGTACTTACACGACAATATATGTGCTTCACTCTATTTTTATGCTTGTTCGAGGTGCGAGCCCCAAAAGAACAAATATTTTGCTTGATGGGGTTGGCAGCTCCATAATTAATATAAGCATGAAATTAGTCATGCAACTTGGGAAGATCAATAACACAAAAAAAGTAATGAACACAGGCTCGGAGCAGTGATGTAATAGCTAGCATCAGAAAATGTAGGGTAAAATGAACAAAAAGCAGCGGAACCACACGCTAGTTTGTTGATGTGTAATTAAGCATAGAGAACATGAAGGAGTCTGATAGAACCAACAGGTGGCATCAGAAAAACACCAATATCATAAATATAGCATGCACGAAGTAAAATAGTAGGCAGTGATATCTAGGAATTACAGTAATACTTAGGACAAAACTAAAGCATATTAACTATATGTGCACAGGTATGTAATTTAGCACATTTAACATGTTCACTACTAGAAGTATGGCCCTACAGGTGCAACCAGAATAATGCGTCTCATGAAAAATTGAATGATGCCCTGAAGAAACTCAAAGGTGCAGTGCTTATGCTAAGAAAGTGAATGTAGGCGCCGGCCGTTGGATAATAGTACCTGATTCTCGGCGGCGTATGGGTATCGTTGTCATACTTGATAGCTAAGGATCGCCGATGGTGCTCGTGTTGCGGTTGAGTTTAGGCCGGCTGTTGCCGTCACTGAAGCGGCTCCGGTGCTTCGGTTGCGGCGCCTGTCGACATACAAGAAAGCTCATCTGTGATAAGTGAACAGTTGCACGATAAAGAAGAGAAAAACGAAGTAGTACAAATCAAAATAACCTGATGAGGCTGCGGCGTCAGTAAAGCAGGGCTGGTGGAGTTGAATATGGCATTCGTGGAGCGGGTCTGGTGCGGTGGATAAAGGCTTCGACGGGTGCGGTGTACAGTGTTGTCGGTGAGGCGGATCTGTTGCGGCGGGCGAGGGCTTGTATGAAGGGCCAGCGATGGGACAGACGAGAGAGTCAGTGAAGGGCCTACACTGTGGTGGCCGAGGGCACCGGTTAAGCAGATCCGGTGCGGTGGACCATGATGGCGGTCAAGGAGATCTGGAGCGGTGGACAAGCTAGTTGTTGAAGCGGTTCCGGTGAAGTGGTGAGTTGGCATTTGGGGGTTCCAAGGTGCGGAAGGTAGATCCGGCGGGGTGTGAGGTCCACTGCTATGACGGAGGACTAGATTCGGCGGCTTGCCGTGGTTGGAGGGGTACCGGTCAGGGAGGGGAAGGGAAGGGGCTCTGGGGAAGAATGTTGGGGGCAAAGAGGGGAAAATAATGGAGTTACCAACGCAACCCTTTTCCGTTCATGTGGTAGGGGTAAAACAGGAATATCACAGGTCTAAACTTTCAGGCGCGAGATATTTCGATGTGAGCGGGATGTTTGAAAGCTTTTGGTGCCTGAAATTATTTGTGTTCTGCTCTTGTACGGCCGACTATGATATCATGGCCGAGAATTTATTTGTTTTGCACGCAAAAAAAGTGCAAGTTTTGAAAATCAATGTCTCCAACTTGAAACTTAGATTGTCCATTCAATTCAAATATGGATCATTGAGCTAGTACAAGCAAATACCATCATACGGTCCAATTCAAATGAAATTCCAAATGTGTTTATCCTAAAAATGATGACAAAAGCAAAAATGTATATGTGTATGAATAAAGTGGATGATTATAAAGTTTGAACATGCCCATTTGTGTATATCTCTAGGTTTGATATATGAATTTGAAATCACGAAATCCCGGCTTAAAAAATGTACCTCCGTTTAAATGAATTACAAAAGCTAATGATGGAGTCGAATTCCAAAATTCCAATCTTAGGTTTGTAATTCTGGTACATCAAGGTATATCATCCATGTTCAAAAGTATCGTTATCTCATAGTCCAAATGTGAAACAAATTGATCAACCATGAGTGCACACACTATTGACCATATATATCTCAATTACACTAAAGTCCCTCAAATATAGACACCTCACTCTTTATCTAAAGCCAACCCCCACCCCCACCCCCCACACACAAGTCGTTCTCTCCCCTAGACACGAACACACGAGCACATTAACACCCTGCTCTCTTCCAAAGTCCGGACCCCAATATAGGTCTCTATCACTTTGTCTCTCGGGCATGCACACATCTCTTCCCCGACTCTCCAGGTCTCCCGACATCTCTCTTTCCCAATCACACACACTATGTAGAGTCTATCTTTCCCATACACACAAAACATCGCCCCCAAACATCTATCTCCCTAGTTATGTGGTTCTCGCACACTCACCTCACACACCAGCCCACTGCAAACAAGCACACTTTGTCTCCTTGTGCACCACTATCCTCTTTCTATCTCTCCCACATGCGGACCCACCCCAGCTCCTTCCCTGTATACATATATGCCGTGACTCTTTCCATAGCTCCCTAATGTATCATCGTTCTCAATCTCGCACGTTGTTCTCTACACCATATATTGTAGATCTCTCATGAAGTCCCTATCACACACGCGATGACTCGCTTCCCTTGCGTCTCTGTACATAGGCCAATTTCGAACAAAATCAACATTGTCTCCCTATCTATACACCATTTAGGGATACAAACGACCCCTCTCTCCCCTTCTCTTCCTCTCTCTCTCTCCGTCGCTAGCTCTCTCTCCCCCCCTCTCTCTCTCTCCCTCTCTTGCTCTCGCAACCCTCTCCCACACACACTAGATGTCTCTTCCAAATAGTCTGCTCCCCGCCCGCACCCATGCTATCCCGCTACTACACATGCCTTTGTCTCTCTTTGACACACATGTCACACCATTCCCCCTTCCCTTATACTAGGTTTACGTCATTAGTGGTCTCCCTACTCCACATACACACACACACTCCCTCTCACACACAAATGCGCGCACAAACACACACAGACACGCACAAACACCCATCTATCTGGATCCTTCTTTTAAGACACACACCCTTGCATATTCTCTCCAGCTCTAGGTATGTATATATCCCCCTCTAGCTCAGATGCACACCAAAATTCTCCATCTCTCTAACTCACACATCTCTCCCCATGTCTGCATGTGTATCTCACACACCGATTATGTCTATGTGTCTCCACGTTACACAACGCAAAGCCCCATGTACATATCTCTCTCTATCCTCCACACACATAGACACAAAGAATCTCTTATCATTGCCTCAGTCTCTAGACTTATCGCACACGCACTCTCTCTCTCTCTCTCTCTCTCTCTCTCTCTCGCAAACACACTCAACAAGGGTTTCCCCGTCTATTCATCAACAATCGTGGCAGTACGGCGAACATTAGACATGAAAAAGAGTAAATCTACACGTGTGTAGACCACCTAGTATGACTACTAGGACAAGAGCCTAAAGCGCGCCGCCGTTACCCTCTCCTTATCAGCGACGGAAAAACCTTTGTTTTACACAGTCGAGAAGTCATTGTGCTAAGGTCCCACATGTTGAGCCGTTGAATAGAATGTAGATCCTAGTTTACGGAAACAGGTATCGGTAATACATTTGTATCTCCATACTTATATTTCTTCTCTTATAAAAAAAACGAGTTGGTGATGATGGTACGCATGCCATCTTGCAATATAGACCATTCGTTCTATATCTGGCGGATGGAAATTAAACTAAAAGATACCCGCACCTCTCTCCACATTTGCAGACAAGGCCTTTCCATCGTTCATCCTTATCTCCAACAACCTCATTGTTGAGCAATTAAAAAGGAAGCCTCTGGAACAAACTGGCCTGGTGGCCGCTGCCGGTGTCGTCCATCCCCATGCCTCCGCTTAGTCCGACCACCAATCACCACCACGCCCCACTCCTCTTCACCCTATCTCCTCTTTCTCGAGATATCATTAGTTTTTACACATGGGATTACTCCCGCATGTGTCAATCACGACAAAGTGTTTTATAAAAAAATGTATCTTGATGTTCTGTGCAATGCACGGACGTCTTGCTAGTACCCCTACAGAAGACTAAGTTGGTGATGATGGTGTGTCTGACATTCGTCATTTCTGAGCATTAGATCTACATCCAACGACTGTGAGGTAAGTTGTTTCCTTTTCTCACAAACATCCCACTTATCTAGCAATTTGCAGAAAAACCCATAATTAGTATCTTCAAATCAACCACACACCTCCCTCACCTCACCAAAACAGCCCAAGGAATATATTCTGATTGAAACATAATATATCTCTAGTGATATATGTATATCAAAATTAGAGTGTTTTGTATCAAGTTTGTGAATAAGTATTATTCTAATTATGATCCATTGCAACGCACGTGAACATTGCTAGTATTTCCAACCATGCAAAAATGCTAGTATTTCCATAGTTTCGAGTTTCCCATCAAGATATTAGTCACTCATGGTTGATATTTACTTTCAATCATGTACACATAGGCACTATGTAACTAGCCTTGCTTATTGGCTTCCAAAGCTTAACTTTCACTCCTACTTACAACATGTAGAGTATTTAACAAAAAAACTACCACTTTCAACCAGCCCTAGTGAGGGAGTCCTAGATTAGGGGGTCTCCGAACAACCGGACTATCTCCATTGGCCGGACTGTTAGACTATGAAGATACAAGATTGAAGACTTTGTCTCGTGTCCAGATGGGACTCTACTTGGCGTGGAAGGCAAGCTAGGAAATACGTATATGGATATCTCCTCCTTTGTAACCAACCTTGTGTAACCCTAACCCTCTCCAGTGTCTATATAAACCGAAGGGTTTTAGTCCGTAGGACAACAATCACAACATACAATCATACCATAGGCTAGCTTCTAGGGTTTAGCCTCTTTGATCTCGTGGTAGATCTACTCTTGTAACACCCATATCTTCAATATTAATCAAGCATGACGTAGGGTTTTACCTCCATCAAGAGGGCCCGAACCTGGGTAGAACTTCGTGTCCCTTGCCTCCTGTTACCATTCGGCCTAGACGCACAGTTCGGGACCCCCTACCCGAGATCCGCCGGTTTTGACACCGACACCTAGGAAGAAACTGTTGTACAAAAAATAGCAAAAACATACCCAAAATTTCTTAATCCATACCAAAAACTATTACCTAGTGCCGATTAGGCTTGTTTAAACCCGTTTATGACAGGGTTGGCCCACATGTCTGTGCTGACGAGGCAGCTTAAACCAACACATTTTGTTTCATCGTTGACATGAGGGACCCACATCTGACCTTCTATCCTGTTATTCCCCCTCAAATCATTATTTTTCCTGAACATTACTTCAAACAGTACTGATACATGTTCGTTGGTGGTGCCGGTGATGAGCGAGTTGGCCACCGCTCCGCCAGACGGGCCGGACGCCGCGCTGGCCTCCGCATGGGTTGGCAGGCTGGCCCGAGCATGACTCACGCGCGAGCAAGCCACCATGCTGGCCTTCGCTCGAGCTAGATGGCTGGCCTTAGCGTTGCGTGCGCGAGCAAGCCGCTGCGCTGTCGTGCCAATCTAGTTATCAAACCTTGTAGACAAGCAGCTGGACGGAGCTATCTTGGCTAGCTAGCGGCAGCGAGCGCCGGACGGAGCTGGCATCCGGGCTGTCGCAAGATGGGCTCCGCACCGCCGGCGGTTTTGACCTCACCTTCTGCCGGCAGCGGTAGATGCGTCCCAGGCCGAGGATGACTAGGTGGACAGGCCGGAAGTAGGAGGTCACTCGGGGATTTTTGTGTAGACTGGCATGTAGGTCCCACAAGTCATAACGCCTAACTTGTCGGTCGAATAGAAGGCGTTGACTTAAGGGGCAACATGGGTTGAAACATGCCTATAACAGCACTTTGTAGAGTAGTTATTTCTTGGTAGGGCTGGTTGGTAAGGGCATGTACAATGGTTGATAAGGTAGTCTTATCTTAACTCTTCCACGTATGGAAGTGGTAGTAGTTTCTTGGCATTATTAGTGGTTTCTTGTAAGAAACAATGTACTACTAACGACAAAAGGCGATTCTAGGTTGCGTTGAGTACTCCAACGAGTACTACTAGTGGTCGCAGGAGTGTATACCTCGTTTTGTGGGTTCGATCCCGAACGAACGCACGACAGCCTTTTTCTAAATAGTAACTTCACTGCGAGCCAATATTGTACACGGGTAGTTTGAGTTTTGAAGTCGAACGGATGTGTCACACCACAATCTGGGTGCATTGGATAGCCCATCCACGTGAACGGGTTTTCCTTCCCATCATCTCATGGCTCGCGTGCTCTCCCTAGCCGCACCTCGCTTGCAGCTTCCTCATCAGCTAGTAGCATATTTAAACTAGCGCCTCCCAATTAAGCCCGAGGAGCCAGAAAAGCCTGGCGCGACATTGGGAACTATGCAATATGGCTCTGTACGTAAAGTGCTAGTACTCTACTACTCTGTAGCTTGTGGCGTTGCACACATGGACTTCACTCCATTATCGGCTCTATAAAAGAAATTCCTCTTGACGTGATTTTTTTGAAACGGAGGCAAAAGCTTTGCCTCCTCTCATTCATAAAGAAGGAACTACTAACAAAGTTCAACGAGATCCATTACACCTCCACAAATGGAAGCAAAAAGCCTAGTCTCGATGTATCAAATAACTCAAATGTGTGTGTGTGAGAGGAGCGGCTGACAGGAGCGGCTGAGTAGGCCAGCTACACGCTTGAATAGAGCACCGAGAGTACCCACTACACTGGTGTACTTTCCCTGCATTGATAGTACAACGATGGTTCTAGAGAACAGTACTACCCTCCACTTCCAACTGTAGCTCCTTGGCCCTGAGATTCAAGAGTTCAAAACTGGTGCACTATACTAGAAGTACAGTACATCACGGGTCAAAAAAAGAAGTATAGTACATCGCACTACTAGTTGAGAAAGTAGTACTCTACTAGTACTGCTACAGTATGAGTACGTAGTAAATAAAATCCTCACCCCTTCGCTTAGGAACGATCGAGGAGCTATAGTTGGAAGGGACGAGGCCCTATGGTAACTACGCTCTTATCTCCTCCTCGCCAGTTCCCCTCCCCCCGAAGAGAAGGCAGTTCATCGCTTCTCCCATGGATTCGCCATGCAGTTCTCCTCCTCGTCGGGGCTGGGATGTAACACCCCGGATGGAACTTTCCAATTTGTACTCCAACTCTTGCCGTTTCCGGCGTTAAGTTATATTTATTTCCTCGGGTTCGGGTCTTTGTCTCCGTGTGTTGTTGTCGCTGTCATGCATCCCATATCATGTCATCATGTGCATTGCATCTGCATATGTGTTCGTCTCATGCATTCGAGCATTTTCCCCGTTATCCGTTTTGCATTCCGGCGCTTCGTTCTCCTCCGGTGGTCATTTCTAGCTTTCTTTCGTGTGTGGGGATTAAACATTTCCGGATTGGACCAAGACTTGCCACGCGGCCTTGGTTTACTACCGGTGGACCGCCTGTCAAGTTTCGTACCATTTGGACTTTGTTTGATACTCCAACGGTTAACCAAGGGACCGAAAAGGCCTCGTGTGTGTTGCAGCCCAACACCCCTCCAATTTGGCGCAAAACCCACCTAACTCTGCTCCATCATCTAGAGCGTTCGATCACGATCGCGTGGCCGAAAACCGCACCTCATTTGGACTCTCCTAGCTCCCTCTACCTATAAAACTAGCCCCTCCTCCGAAATTCCGGATCCCCCTCGTCCTCAAACCCTAAATCTCAGATCCGCGCCGGCCGGACACTTTTCGCCACCGACGGACACGTCCGGACCGCCGTCCGCCGCCACGTGGCGCCCCGGGATTCGTCCGCCCGGGCGCCCACATCGCCGCGTCTCCCCGCCGCAGCCCAGGTCGGGCCCCCCGGCCCGCACCGCCGCCCGCCTCACCGCGCGCGCCCGCCTCCTCGCGCCGCCTGCCCGCCAC
>NC_041392.1:511553368-511562789 GCF_002162155.2 Triticum dicoccoides | reverse complement strand
CCCTCGCCGACGACGACCGCGGCCGCGCCGCCCCGCGTCTCCCGGCCCAGGCCCCCGCCCCGCCGCCGACTCCGCCCCGGCCAGATCCGGCCGCCGCCCCAACTCCGGCCATCTCCTTCTCCCACTCCGGCCGCCGCCTCCGGTGAACAGTGCAAATCCGGCGAGCTCCTCGATTTCCGCGCCGGGTCAAACCATAATCCGGAGGTTGAATTTTTCCAAAGTCCCGAAATTGCAGATCCAAGTGCTCTTGTTCGTGACCCCATAACTTTGCATCCGTAGCTCCGATTCATGCATATAGCATATCAAAATGTTGAGTACATCATTTCATTCCATTGCATCATTTTCATTTGAGTTCATCTTGATGCCCGAAATGCTGTTAGAAGAGGGCTACTTGAGTTAATTGTCAGATCTGCTCCTCCATTTAGGTTTTTGTCATTTTTGCCATGATTAATGTGTGCTTGTTATGCCCTGATGCTCTACATATGTTTTGTTATGGGTTTTGTCATCTTTCCAGAGGTGCAACCCATGTATTTTTAGGATGTGTGTGGTGACTTGTGCAAGGTTGCAAAGTGGTGCACTTGCTAATTCTGTTTTCAGGGACTTAGCAAATCCACTAAGTCCTTGATTTGTTTAGCTCATGATGCCATATGTTCATGTTGTTTCCTGGTGATCCGTGCCTCTTTTGAGGATGATCAGTAAGGATGTTTTGTTAATATTGTAGTGCTATATCCATCCATGTCCTTGTTTGCAATTATGGAGCATCCTAGCTTGAGTCAATCGAGCTCTACTTTTGCTACTTTGTGAATCTGGGCAGATTGTCAACTTGTTTGCAATTTTGCCGATGATGTTGTAGTTGATCCGTGCATGCTATGCTATTGTTCTTGCCATGTCTAGCTTGCATTTTGTGCCTTATTGATGGGTGTATGCTTGTCTTGCCATGACTTGCACCGTAGTGAGTGCATCGAGCTCGTAAACATGCCTACTTGAGTTATATTTCAGCATGTGTCCGTTTTTCACTAAGTCTGAAAACTGATTATGTTTTTGCCATGTTCACATGCTTGCAATTGTATTTTCTGATCCCTTTTGGCTCAAGGTCACTAAGGGACTTTTGTTAAGCTCTTTGAGTAGCTCCATGCCATCCTTTACTTTGCCATGTTCAGATCCTATAGCATGTAGTTTTGTGGCTCCGAGAGGGCTACCTGATCTGAAATTCCAGACAAGTGTTAATTTCACTAAGTCTGAGATCTGTTTGCCATTTGCATTTTTGCCATGTTTGTTTGAACCTGTTAATGGATGAATTGGCCGTAGCTCAGTGCTAAACTTTTGTTAAGCATATTGTGTGCATCCCTGCCATGTATTTTTGTTGTCATGTTTGGGTGCTGTAGCATGTTCATCTCATTGCATTTAGATGCCTACTTGCTGTAAATCGCAAACCGGTGTCATTTTTGAATCGCTTGCCATTTCCAAACCGTAACTCCGATTCCGGCGTTCTTTATATCGTTTTCAAGTGATTTCATCTCATATTTCCAGTGGCACACTTGGATTTCCAAGTTGAGTCCAGGTTCATGCATTTCCTGTCATATCTTGCATTTTGCATCCCGCATCGCATCCCGCATAGCTTATCATCATTGCATCATCTTGTTTGGTCCTTGCACGTGATTGATTGTATCCTTGTTGCTTGTTTGTCTTGTTTGGGTGGAGCCGGGAGACGAGTTCGCTAACGAGGAGCCCGTTGAGTTTGCATTCGAGGATCCAGTCAACTCTGACAACTGTGCAAGCAAGATGACCATACCCTCGAAATCACTACTATCTTTGCTATGCTAGTTTGCTCGCTCTTTTGCTATGCCAATGCTACGATGCCTACCACTTGCTTTCAAGCCTCCCAAATTCCCATGTTAAACCTCTAACCCACCATGTCCTAGCAAACCGTTGATTGGCTATGTTACCGCTTTGCTCAGCCCCTCTTATAGCGTTGCTAGTTGCAGGTGAAGATTGGAGGTCGTTCCTTGTTGGAACATTTATTTACTTGTTGGGATATCAAGATATTGCTATGTTATCTTAATGCATCTATATACTTGGTAAAGGGTGGAAGGCTCGGCCTCTCGCCTAGTGTTTTGTTCCACTCTTGCCGCCCTAGTTTCCGTCATATCGGTGTTATGTTCCTGGATTTTGCGTTCCTTACGCGGTTGGGTTATAATGGGAACCCCTTGATAGTTCGCCTTGATTAAAGTTTTTCCAGCAATGCCCAACCTTGGTTTTACCATTTGCCACCTAGCCTCTTTTTCCCTTGGGTTTCCGGAGCCCGAGGGTCATCTTATTTAAACCCCCCCGAGCCAGTGCTCCTCTGAGTGTTGGTCCAAACTAGAGTCTTGTGCAGCGCCCCCTCGGGGAAACTCGAGGTTTGGTTTTAGTTGTATGGAGCGCTCATCTGAGTGTGCCCTGAGAAAGAGATATGTGCAGCTCCTATCGGGATTTGTCGGCACATTCGGGCGGTGTTGCTGGTCTTGTTTTAACCTGTCGAAGTGTCTTGAATTACCGAGATACCGAGTCTGATCGGAACGTCTTGGGAGGAGGTCTATTCCTTCGTTGACCGTGAGAGCTTGTCATGGGCTAAGTTGGGACTCCCCTGCAGGGTTTTGAACTTTCGAAAGCCGTGCCCGCGGTTATGGGCAGATGGGAATTTGATAATGTCCGGTTGTAGATAACTTGAACCTTAATTTAATTAAAATGAATCAACTGAGTGTGTTACCGTGATGGCCTCTTCTCGGTGGAGTCCGGGAAGTGGACACGGTGTTGGAGTAATGTTTGCGCAGGTTGCTCTCTAGTTTCACGCTCGCGCTTTGCCTCCTCTTCTCGCTCTCTTTTGCGCATAAGCTAGCCACCATACTTGCTAGTCGCTTGCTGCAGCTCCACTCATATTTACCTTGCCTTACCTATAAGCTTAAATATTCTTGATCGTGAGGGTGCGAGATTGCTGAGTCCCTGTGGCTCATAGATTACTATTACACCAGACGCATGGCCTGATGATTTCGCTCCAGCAGACGTGTATGAGCTCAAGTGGGAGTTCGACGAAGACTCTCAACGTTACTATGTTTCCTTTCTCGATGATCAGTAGTGGTGCCCAGTTGGGGGTGATTGGGACCGTGTCGCTTGTTGGGTTATCTTTTACTTTGGCGCCGTAGTCGGGCCATGAGTGTTTGGATGTTGTAATGTTATTTATGTACTTGACTGACGTGGCGAGTGTAAGCCAACTATGTTATCTCCCCTTTTATTATTATATTACATGGGATGTTTGTGAAGATTGCCTAACTTGCGACATATGCCTTCAATGCGATTATGTCTCTAAGTCATGCCTCGACACGTGGGAGCTATTGTCGCATCGAGGGTGTTACATGGGAGACCTTGGACGACGATCCTCTGGGAGAAATCGCACGCCGCTCCGACGTCCTCACCGGCACAAGACTCGGTGCTTCCTGCACCAACTTTTTCAAGACGGTGCTTAAATAGGCTTGGGAAAAGGCCATGCTTGTTAGTCTTCCATGCGTCCTCGAGGAGAAGGTTCTTCTATGGGACAATCCTTCGAATAGTCCACCGCTCCCTGGCCATGGTTGCACGTTGACTCTGCTAGAGTTGCCGACCTTGAGAGGTAGTCGGATTTTGTCCGATGGGCAGGTCAGTCATGGAGTTTGATCATGTAGTACTTAGTTATTCCATTTCCATCCCGTAATCTCTCCGCTGCCCACCGTCTTATATATAGGTATGGGTCGGTGCCAACGAAGATTGGCTTGCATACCTCCGGCTGGATACTACCATCATTTTGCACAACATCCATAGCAGTGCGGCCGTTCCTGTAGACCCCTTCTCCACCATTGGGATCAGCCGTCCGGATTGGCTGGGCTTGAATACGTATGATGATGCCTACATGAGATTGAAGAAGATAGCAATTGCGGACCCGCCGACAAAGCGACGCGACTACGACGATTACTATCTTAGCATGGTGTTCGACATAAGGATTGCCATCAATGCAAGAGGCAATAACGACAAAGGCTAGCGCATGTTGGCCGTGGCAGATTTTTACCCCTACACGTTCGAAGACGCCGTGCGCCATCTAGGCCGCATCTTTGCGGTGACAAGCCAGGGGACTTTTTTGATCTGGTTGCCATCCTACGGTATGGGAGATTACAAAAAGAATGCACAAACCATCATTTGTATCCCTCACGGTACTCCATTATTTTGCAGGGACCAGTCATCCCCCGATCAAAATAAGATCGCCGATCCTGGATGTGCATTTGCATCCGTGATTCGGTCTAACCTGGAACCTGTAGCTGACTTTGGCATATTGGGATCAACTATCTTAGCAGTCGTTACCCATGGTACCACTGATGTGCAACATGGTCACACAATCTACCACGATCGGACCGTCACCATCTACCCAGGTATTCCATTTAGTATTATATCTTTTAACCCACTCGCCTTCTCTTTCATTGTTGTACTACTTACTAGTACTAGTAGGAGTACTTTTTACCTTGGAGGACGCGTATAGCTAGCTAGGCCCTTGAAGACTTGAACCCACTAGCTGCCACCATTTTTGTTTTTCCATGTCTTACTATCTCATCCATGTAGCTAAGAGTGACTATATATAATAAGCTGGTTATTTTACTTCCTCTATATCGGAGTAGTACTATTTGATGCACAATATTACTGACTGCCATATTTGAGCACAACATTATTATGCATGGACCTTGACTATGAACATCACCATGTGTCCAGATCTGAGATGCGCGTGTACCAGATGAACGGCGCCGAGTTCGACCCCCGTGATGCTACGTGGGTGCCGAGGAACACTCTTGGAGAGTACTCGCTTTTCATTGGGGACAGCTACCCCATTATGAAGCGGATGCCACCTTCTATGCATGACACCAAAGGCCTGCCATTCATGAAGCATGGTTGTGTCTTCAGTGCGCACCGCTGGATGAACGACACGCTGGGACACACTATCCCTGATTTATGCTGCTTCAGCTTGGATGAGTCTCCGTCGTGTGGAACAGGACTAGAAAGCTGCGACAATGATTCTCGTTGCCCACCGCTATGGATCATGCCAGCCATGAAGAACACCTGGGACTGGAACCTAGAGGAGGACGTGTAGCCCATCTATAATGTGTAAGTGGAGTATGGTAAATTGTGAACGCTAGCGCTGTGAATATATGTAGACTAGTCATGCACAAATTTATCACATGAATTGGAGATGAACTTATGTGGCATATTGGCATTTGTCCTTTAGAATTTATTACTAGTAAATGTGTTATGTGTACATGCAACTTGTGTGGTTGATGCACGGGCTCCAACATGCTCTTTGAGAAAAAAAAGGTGGCACAACTTTGGATATAGGTGACGTGGCAGCATCATACAGTTGCATCATTCGCTATAGTTGTAGTATACTCGTACAAGGACGACAACTCCTATAAAACCTTGCACTTGGCTCTTTGCCTCTTCGGGGGGTTCAATAGTTCGTACTCGTGTGAACCTTGCACTTGGCTCTTCGCCTCTTCGGAAGGTCCAACAATGATGATACTACAGTATAATATGCTTCTGGCAATCTGACACCGGTTGAACTGATGCACGTCCACCGCGAGGGAGAGGGCATTGTAGTCAAAACCCTCTCCTCGTCCTGTGAGCCACCGCATGCGTTGGCGAGGGAGAAGCATAGTATGCAAGCCTCTCCTCATTCGGCGAGTTGATGGGACACATCAAAGCAGTACTAGTCCATACTGTGTCCTTTCCAGTTAATATGGCTTAATTTGAAACGAGAAAAATACACTGGCGGTCAACGTATGTAACAATACGCTCTTTACGGTCACTATATATAGTTTTGCGGTGATTATATGATCACTAGATCATGGTAGAGCACCGTATTGCACCCTACTGACCGGCCACATAGTCGACGTGGCACTTTGTTGATTGGTTAAATTGTCACCTAGTTTTTGGGTCCCACCTATCAGTTGGTAGAACAAAGAAATCAGTTAAACAAAACTTTATGCAGGCACGACAGGAGTCCAACCCTTGCGCTCGAACCACACCGGCTGTGTATGTGAGTGCATGCATGTGTACTCCCTCGGTCTTCCAACAAAGAGTGTACATCGGCTAAAAACCAAAGAGTGTACATCTACACTTCCAATGCATTTATCTTTTAATCTATGTCGATATTGATTGACAAATGCACCAACTTGTGCTCTGGCTATAGGCTACATGTCTATCCTTAATTACAGCATGCAACAACCTTCATTTAATCTTCTTCTCTTAATGGTCACATGCACACATAAGTCTGCTACTTTTGGGCGTTAATTATGCCCTGGTCAATGTGTAAATCTCTAAATGTACATTCTTTCATGGACGTAGGGAGTAGGTTGAGCACTTGAGCGTGAGCGTGTGTGTTGCGTTGTGTGTTGTGTGTCGCATGGGTGCGTGAGTGTTGTGTGCGTCCATGTGTACGTATGAGTGTTGCATGTTGCATGCATGCATGAGGCTTTTACTCCCTCCCATAGACATGTTCATATTTCAAGCTTCCTCTGTTCTCTCCATATGGTGATACTCCCTCTGTTCCCAAATACGAAGTAAAAGCCTCCCTCTATTCCCAAATACGGAGCATTTGTCTTTCTAGAGATTTCAACAAGTGACTATGTACGAAGCAAATGAGTGAATCTACACTCTAAAATATGTCTACATACATCCATATGTTGTATTCCATTTGAATGTCTAAAAAGACAATATTTAGGAACGGGGGTAGTAGCAAATAAACATTAAGTTCTCTTGTTTTTCCCTCCTTGGTCAAGGTGCACAACCAAAGATTACTTATTCACCTCGATGGAGGGAGTAGATGGTCAAAGTTTGACACAAAATTAATGCATTGATAAACATAATTTTTTGAGGAAAACGAGTGCACTAATTGAGTGTTTTTGCAAACTACAAAAATTATTCCACCACTCATCATCTACCTTGGTTGATGAGATTTTTGAATTGAGTCCTACAAACTGGAAAGGAGGTAGTACTAGTACTCCTACATTATTGGCGCCAGGTGCCTTGGCCAATGTTTCATCTTGTTGGATAGGATGAGGCTACTTCCAATGCATCGGTGCTTACATGGGGTGCTAAGCACATTAAAAACTTTAGCAACTAAAGCTCCCAATGCATAGGTGCTTAACTTGTTGGTGCTAAGCATCCTTTATTTAATGATTTTGTAACTAAAGTTCTTCATGCATTGGTGGGATTCTTCCATTTAAGTCTTTTGTCTAGGTTCTCACGCTTAGTAGGGTCACCACACTTATCTCTCTCCTCTTAATTACCTTGCCACATCAGACTTTTTTCCTACATGGCAGCCTTAGCACCTGTACAAGGTGGAGCATTGGGAGGGGCCTGAGCGTACAGGCATAGGGATACTGTAGATAGGAAGTCTTCGCGATCCATTATTCCCCATCTTGGTCAGAGAGAACTATTCAACTAGTCTTCATAGTGAAGTTACAATACACGCTGCAGCAGATGTGACACTTAATTAATAAGCTGAACCAGCGTGTTGGTGTTACTAAATGAGCCTTACCTAGTACTGCCATCATGTTTTCCAGTGGAGCACGCTTCCGCAAATACGACTACGCACCTCTCTCCTCCATTAACTAACATATGGGCCCTCTTGAGGTAGACCCACATGTCATCAGCGTAACTATTTACACTCCGAAGGAAGGTATATCCTGGTAGTAGTACTAGTAGAACTGAGATTTAATACACTTTCTTCCCTGTCTTTCACTCTTCTTCGTCCTCTCTTCCCCATCATCGGCCGCACACCATTTCCCCCCGCTCACTGCTCGCCCGCCCGCGCCATCTTCCTTGGTAGCTCGTGCGTACCATATCCCCCCGCTCACTGCTCAGCCACACACACCATCTTCTTCGCTCGCCTGCCCGAATCCACTTCCCCGCTGGCTCGCAGGTACCGAAAACCCTAGTCACTCAGCACCCTAAAAAAGCCTATGGCAGAACTGACTGACACGCAGAGCCGTGATTGGAATTCCCTCCCCGATGTTCTCTTGCAGTAGATCTATAATCGTATGGACCTGCTCAGCACCATCTGTCTGGCCGCATGCTCGGTGTCTTTGTACCGTCTACTCGTCAGCAACCGGCCGGCTCTTTTTAAGACACCCTGCTTGCTGATGCCCGATCCTCGCAGGTGGCCCAAACATCGACTTGAAGATCCTATGGAGGTTGTCGTGGTGCCCCTCGACATGCTACCACTACCCATCCACATGTCCTTCATGTGCGGCCACTACTGGGCGGGCATGAAGGCCAACTGGATCATCCTCATCCACTAATCCGGTAGTCCATGGAGTCTCATGGATATCTACACCCAGCAAGAGATCTGAACGAAATATGCCCTAGAGGCAATAATAAAGTTATTATTTATTTCCTTATATCATGATAAATGTTTATTATTCATGCTAGAATTGTATTAACCGGAAACATAATACATGTGTGAATACATAGACAGAGTTTCACTAATATGCCTCTACTTGACTAGCTCGTTGATCAAAGATGGTTATGCTTCCTAACCATAGACATGAGTTGTCATTTGATTAATGGGATCACATCATTAGGAGAATGATGTGATTGACTTGACCCATTCCATTAGCTTAGCACTTGATCGTTTAGTTTGTTGCTATTGCTTTCTTCATAACTTATACATGTTCCTATGACTATGAGATTATGCAACTCCCGTTTACCGGAGGAACACTTTGTATGCTACCAAACGTCACAACGTAACTGGGTGATTATAAAGGTGCTCTACAGGTGTCTCCGAAGGTACTTGTTGGGTTGGCGTATTTCGAGATTAGGATTTGTCACTCCAATTGTCGGAGAGGTATCTCTGGGCCCTCTCGGTAATGCACATCACTTAAGCCTTGCAAGCATTGCAACTAATGAGTTAGTTGCAGGATGATGTATTACGGAACGAGTAAAGAGACTTGCTGGTAACGAGATTGAACTAGGTATTGAGATACCAACGATCGAATCTCGGGAAAGTAACATACCGATGATAAAGGGAACAACGTATGTTGTTATGCGGTCTGACCGATAAAGATCTTCGTAGAATATGTAGGAGCTAGTATGAGCATCTAGGTTCCACTATTGGTTATTGACTGGAGACGTGTCTCGGTCATGTCTACAGAGTTCTCGAACCCGTAGGGTCCGCACGCTTAAAGTTCGGTGATGATCGTAATTAGGGTTTTTGTGTTTTGATGTACCGAAGGTTGTTTGGAGTCCCAGATGTGATCACGTACATGACGAGGAGTCTCGAAATGGTCGAGACATAAAGATTGATATATTGGAAGCCTATATTTGGATATCGGAAACATTCCGGGTGAAATCGGGATTTTATCGGAGT
>NC_041392.1:511542137-511553189 GCF_002162155.2 Triticum dicoccoides | reverse complement strand
TGGGCCTACATGGGCCATAAGGGAGAAGAGGAGGGCCGGCCAGGGCAGGCCGCGTGCCCCCTCCCCCCTAGTCCGAATAGGACAAGGAAGGGGGGGGGGCGGCGCCCCCCTTTCCTCTTTCTCCCTTCCTCCTTCCCTTTCCAACAAGGCAAGAGGGGGAGTCCTACTCCCGGTTGGAGTAGGACTCCTCCAGGCGCACCCATAGGGCCGAACGCACTTCCCCCTCTCCCTCCTTTATATACTGAGGCAAGGGGGCACCCCATGACACACAATTTGATCCTCGTGATCGTTCCTTAGCCGTGTGCGGTGCCCCCTTCCACCATATTCCACCTCGGTCATATCGTAGCGGTGCTTAGGCGAAGCCCTGCGTCGGTAGAACATCATCACCATCATCACGCTGTCGTGCTGACGAAACTCTCCCTCAACGTTTTGCTGGATCGGAACTCGAGGGACGTCACCGATTTGAACGTGTGCGGAACTCAGAGGTTCCGTACGTTCGGTACTTGGATCGGTCGAACTGGGAAGACGTATGACTACTTCCTCTACATTGTGTCAACACTTCCGTTGCCGGTCTACAAGGGTACGTAGACAACACTCTCCCCTTGCGTTGCTATGCATCACCATGATCTTGCGTGTGCGTTGGAAATGTTTTGAAATTACTATGTTCCCCAACAGTGGTATCAGAGCCTAGGTTTTATGCTTTGATGTTATGCATGAGTAGAACACAAGTGAGTTGTGGGCGATATAAGTCATACTGCTTACCAGCATGTCATACTTTGGTTCAGCGGTATTGTTGGATGAAGCAGCCTGGACCGACATTACACGTACGCTTATGCGAGACTGGTTCTACCGACGTGCTTTGCACACAGGTGGCTGGCGGGTGTTAGTTTCTCCAACTTTAGTTGAACCAAGTGTGGCTACGCCCGGTCCTTGCGAAGGTTAAAACAGCACCAACTTGACAAACTATCGTTGTGGTTTTGATGCGTAGGTAAGAACGGTTCTTGCTAAGCCCGTAGCATCCACGTAAAACTTGCAACAACAAAGTAGAGGACGTCTAACTTGTTTTTGGAGGGCATGTTGTGATGTGATATGGTCAATATGTGATGAGATATAAGTTTTTGTATGAGATGATCATGTTTTGTTGAAGTTATCGGCAACCGGCAAAAGCCTTATGGTTATCTCTCTATTGCATAAGATGCAAGCGCCAAATAATTGCTTTACTTTATCGCTATGCGATAGCAATAGTTGCAAGAGCAATTGTTGGTGAGACAAACATGTGACGACACATTGATATAGATCAAGATGATGGAGATCATGGTGTCATGCCGGTGACGATGGGGATCATGACGATGCTTTGGAGATGGAGATCAAAGGCACAAGATGATGATGGCCATATCATGTCACTTATTATGATTGCATGTGATGTTTATCTTTTATGCATCTTATCTTGCTTTGATTGATGGTAGCATTATAAGATGATCCCTCACTAAATTATCGAAGTATAAGTGTTCTCCCTGAGTATGCACCGTTGCGAAAGTTCTTCGTGCTGAGACACCACGTGATGATCGGGTGTGATAGGCTCTACGTTCAAATACAACGGGTGCAAAACAGTTGCACACGCGGAATACTCAGGTTAAATTTGACGAGCCTAGCATATAACAGATATGGCCTCGGAACACGGAGACCGAAAGGTCGAGCGTGAATCATATAGTAGATATGATCAACATAGTGATGTTCACCATTGAAACTACTCCATGTCACGTGATGATCGGACATGGTTTAGCTGATTTGGATCACGTGATCACTTAGAGGATTAGAGGGATATCTATCTAAGTGGGAGTTCTTAAGTAATATGATTAATTGAACTTTAATTTATCATGAACTTAGTCCTAGTAGTATTAGCATATCTATGTTGTAGATCAATAGCTCGCGTTGTTGCTTCCCTATGTTTTATATATGTTCCTAGAGAAAACTAAGTTGAAAGATGTTAGTAGCAAAGATGCGGATTGGATCCGTGATCTGAGGTTTATCCTCATTGCTGCACAGAAGAATTATGTCCTTGATGCACCGCTAGGTGACAAACCTATTGCAGGAGCAGATGCAGATGTTATGAACATTTGGCTAGCTCAATATGATGACTACTTGATAGTTTAGTGCACCATGCTTAAACGGCTTAGAATCGGGACTTCAAAGACGTTTTGAACGTCATGGACCATATGAGATGTTCCAGGAGTTGAAGTTAATATTTCAAGCAAATACCCAAGTTGAGAGATATGAAATCTCCAACAAGTTCTATAGCTAAAAGATGGAGGAGAATAGCTCAAGCAGTGAGCATGTGCTCAGATTGTCTGGGTACTACAATCACTTGAATCAAGTGGGAGTTAATCTTCCAGATAAAATAGTGATTGACAGAATTCTCTAGTCACCATCACCAAGTTAGTAGAACTTCGTGATGAACTATGATATGCAGGGGATAACGGAAACGATTCCCAAGCTCTTCGTAATGCTAAAATCGACGAAGGTAGAAATCAAGAAAAATATCAAGTGTTGACGGTAGACAAGACCACTAGTTTAGGGCAAAGGGAAGAAGGGGAACTTCAAGAATAACGGCAAGCAAGTTGCTGCTCAAGTGAAGAAGCCCAAGTCTAGTCCTAAGCCTGAGACTAAATGCTTCTACTGCAAAGGGACTGGTCACTGGAAGCAGAACTGCCCCAAGTATTTGGTGGATAAGAAGGATGGCAAAGTGAACAAAGGTATATTTGATATACAGATTATTGATGTGTATTTTACTAGTGTTCGTAGCAACTCCTTGGTATTTGATACTGGTTCAGTTGCTAAGAGTAGTAACTCGAAACGGGAGTTGCAGAATGAACATAGACTAGTTAAGGGTGAAGTGACGATGTGTGTTGGAAGTGGTTCCAAGATTGATATGATCATCATCACACAGTCCCTATGCTTTTGGGATTAGTGTTGAACCTAAATAAGTGTTATTTGGTGTTTGCGTTGAGCATGAATATGATTTGATCATGTTTATTGCAATACGGTTATTCATTTAAGTAAGAGAATAAATTGTTGTTCTGTTTACATGAATAAAACCTTATATGGTTACACACCCAATGAAAATGGTTCGTTGGATCTCGATCGTAGTGATACACATATTCATAATATTGAAACCAAAAGATGCAAAGTTAATAATGATAGTGCAACTTATTTGTGGCACTGCCGTTTAGGTCATATTGGTGTAAAGTGCAAGAAGAAAATCCATGTTGATGGGCTTTTGGAATCACTTGATTATGAATCAGTTGATGCTTGCGAACCATGCCTCATGGGCAAGATGACTAAAACTCCGTTCTCCGGAACAATGGAGCGAGCAACAGATTTTTTGGAAATCATACATATTGATGTATGTGGTCCGATGAATATTGAGGCTCGCAGCAGGTATCATTATTTTCTGATCTTCACATATGATTTGAGCAGATATGAGTATATCTACTTGATGAAACACAAGTCTGAAACATTTGAAAAGTTCAAAGAATTTCAGAGTGAAGTGGAGAATCATCGTAACAAAAAATAAAAGTTTCTATGATATGATCGCAGAAGTAAAATATTTGAGTTACGAGTTTGGCCTTCAGTTAAAAACAATGCGAAATAGTTTCACTACTCATGCCACCTGGAACACCATAGTGTAATGGTGTGTCCGAACGTCATAACCGTACTTTATTAGATATGGTGCGATCTATGATGTCTCTTACCGATCTACCACTATCATTTTGGGGTTATGCATTAGAGACAACTGCATTCATGTTAAATAGGGCACCATCTAAATCCGTTGAGACGACACCGTACGAACTATGGTTTGGCAAGAAACCTAAGCTATCGTTTCTTAAAGTTTGGGGTTGCAATGCTTATGTGAAAAAGTTTCAACCTGATAAGCTCAAACCCAAATCGGAGAAGTGCGTCTTCATAGGATACCCAAAAGAAAATGTTGTGTACACCTTCTATCACAGATCCGAAGGCAATATATTCGTTGCTTTCAATGGATCCTTTCCAGAAAAGGAGTTTCTCTCGAAAGAAGTGAGAGGGAGGAAAGTAGAATTTGATGAGGTAACTGTACCTGCTCCCTTATTGGAAAGTAGTTCATCACAGAAATCTGTTCCTGTGACTACTACACCAATTAGTGAGGAAGCTAATGATGATGATCATGTAACTTCAGATCAAGTTACTACCGAACCTCGTAGGTAAACCAGAGTGAGATCCGCACCAGAGTGGTACGGTAATCCTGTTATGGAGGTCATGTTACTTGACCATGACGAGCCTATGAACTATGAGGAAGCGATGATGAGCCCAGATTCCGTGAAATGGCTTGAGGCCATGAAATCTGAGATGAGATCCATGTATGAGAACAAAGTATGGACTTTGATTGACTTGCCCAATGATCGGCGAGCCATTGAGATTAAATGGATCTTCAAGAGGAAGACGGACGCTGATAGTAGTGTTACTACCTACAAAGCTACAATTGTCGCAAAAAGGTTTTCGACAAGTTCAAGGTGTTGACTACGATGAGAGTTTCTCACTCATATCTATGCTTAAGTCTGTCCGAATCATGTTAGCAATTGCCGCATTTTATGAAATTTGGCAAATGGATAAACAAAACTGCATTTCTTAACGGATTTATTAAAGAAGAGTTGTATATGATGCAACCAGAAGGTTTTGTCAATCCTAAAGGTACTAACAAAATATGCAAGCTCCAGCGATCCATCTATGGACTGGTGCAAGCATCTTAGAGTTGGAATATACGCTTTGATAAGTTGATCAAAGCATATAGTTTTATACAGACTTGCGGTGAAGCCTGTATTTACAAGAAAGTGAGTGGGAGCACTACATCATTTCTGATAAGTATATGTGAATGACATATTGTTGATCGGAGATAATGTAGAATTATTCTGCAAAGCATAAAGGAGTGTTTGAAAGGAGTTTTTCAAAGAAAGACCTCGGTGAAGCTACTTACATATTGAGCATCAAGATCTATAGAGATAGATCAAGACGCTTGATAAGTTTTTCAATGAGTACATACCTTGACAAGATTTTGAAGTAGTTCAAAATGGAAAAGTCAAAGAAAGAGTTCTTTCCTGTGTTACAAGGTGTGAAACTAAGTAAGACTCAAAGCCCGACCACGGCAGAAGATAGAAAGAGAATGAAACTCATTCCCTATGCCTTGGCCATAGGTTCTATAAAATATGACATGCCGTGTACCAGATCTATTGTATACCCTACACTGTTTTTGGCAAGGGAGTACAATAGTGATCTAAGAGTAGATCACTGGACAGCGGTCAAAATTATCCTTAGTGGAATAAGGATATGTTTCTTGATTATGGAGGTGAAAGAAAGGTTCGTCGTAAAGGGTTACGTCGATGCAAATTTTGACACTGATCCAGATGACTCTAAATCTCAATCTGGATACATATTGAAAGTGGGAGCAATTATCTAGAGTAGCTCCGTGTAGAGCATTGTTGACATAGAAATTTGCAAAATACTTACGGATCTGAATGTGGCAGACCCGTTGACTAAACTTCTCTCACAAGCAAAACATGATCACACCTTAGTACTCTTTGGGTGTTAATCACATAGCAATGTGAACTAGATTATTGACTCTAGTAAACCCTTTGGGTGTTGGTCACATGTCGATGTGAACTATGGGTGTTAATCACATGGTGATGTGAACTATTGATGTTAAATCACATGGTGATGTGAACTAGATTATTGACTCTAGTGCAAGTGGGAGACTGAAGGAAATATGCCCTAGAGGCAATAATAAAGTTATTATTTATTTCCTTATATCATGATAAATGTTTATTATTCATGCTAGAATTGTATTAACCGGAAACATAATACATGTGTGAATACATAGACAAACAAAGTGTCACTAGTATTCCTCTACTTGACTAGCTCGTTGATCAAAGATGGTTATGTTTCCTAACCATAGACATGAGTTGTCATTTTATTAATGGGATCACATCATTAGGAGAATGATGTGATTGACTTGACCCATTCCGTTATCTTAGCACTTGATCGTTTAGTTTGTTGCTATTGCTTTCTTCATAACTTATACATGTTCCTATGATTATGAGATTATGCAACTCCCGTTTACCGGAGGAACACTTTGTGTGCTACCAAACGTCACAACGTAACTGGGTGATTATAAGGGTGCTCTACAGGTGTCTCTGAAGGTACTTGTTGGGTTGGCGTATTTCGAGATTAGGATTTGTCACTCCGATTGTCGGAGAGGTATCTCTGGGCCCTCTCGGTAATGCACATCACTTAAGCCTTGCAAGCATTGCAACTAATGAGTTAGTTGCAGGATGATGTATTACAGAACGAGTAAAGAGACTTGTCGGTAACGAGATTGAACTAGGTATTGAGATACCAACGATCGAATCTCGGGCAAGTAACATACCGATGACAAAGGGAACAACGTATGTTGTTATGCGGTCTGACCGATAAAGATCTTCGTAGAATATGTAAGAGCCAATATGAGCATCCAGGTTCCGCTATTGGTTATTGACCGGAGACGTGTCTCGGTCATGTCTACATAGTTCTCGAACCCGTAGGGTCCGCACGCTTAAAGTTCAGTGACGATCGTAATTAGGGTTTTTGTGTTTTGATGTATCGAAGGTTGTTCGGAGTCCCGGAAGTGATCACGTACATGACGAGGAGTCTCGAAATGGTCGAGACATAAAGATTGATATATTGGAAGCCTATATTTGGATATCGGAAACGTTCCGGGTGAAATCGGGATTTTACCGGAGTACCAGGGGGTTACCGGACCCCCCGAGGGGTTATTGGGCTTACATGGGCCATAAGGGATAAGAGGAGGGCCGGCCAGGGCAGGCCGCGCCCCCCCCTCCCCCTAGTCCGAATAGGACAAGGAAGGGGGGGGCGCCCCCCTTTCCTCTTTCTCCCTTCCTCCTTCCTTTTCCAACAAGGCAAGAGGGGGGAGTCCTACTCCCGGTTGGAGTAGGACTCCTCCAGGCGCACTCATAGGGCCGGCCGCACCTCCCCCTCTCCCTCCTTTATATACTGAGGCAAGGGGGCACCCCATGACACACAAGTTGATCCTCGTGATCGTTCCTTAGCCGTGTGCGGTGCCCCCTTCCACCATATTCCACCTCGGTCGTATCGTAGCGGTGCTTAGGCGAAGCCCTGCGTCGGTAGAACATCATCACCGTCATCACGCCGTCGTGCTGACGAAACTCTCCCTCAATGTTTTGCTGGATCGGAACTCGAGGGACGTCACCGAGTTGAACGTGTGCAGAACTCGGAGGTGCCGTACGTTCGGTACTTGGATCGGTCGTACCGGGAAGACGTACGACTACTTCCTCTACGTTGTGTCAACACTTCCGTTGCCGGTCTACAAGGGTACGTAGACAACACTCTCCCCTCTCGTTGCTATGCATCACCATGATCTTGCATGTGCGTAGGAATTTTTTTGAAATTACTACGTTCCCCAACAAGATCACCCTTCCATCGTTGGATATCGCCGCCATCGAGCCTCTCGGCCCGCCAGACACTCCTGCCTACTACGCACGAGACGCGTTGAGCTTTTGGCTCGACCTCTGCTTGCTGAAGGTTGTAATCTGCGAAGTGCCCACACCATCAGAGGACTACATGGATTACAAGCTCATTGCCGTGTTCAACATGGGATTAGTCTATCTGGAATCTAGTCGCCATACATGGTTATGGCTCATCGTCAATCCCCTTCAGCTAACATTTATGTCTGATGTTATATTGCATGATGGCATCGTTTACGCGGTCGACGCACAGACTGGCTTCCTATACTAGTGGAATCTATCATCGTGTAATTGTTCTATCCCATCTCATCTTTACCTTATGAATACGACTGCCTGTTCATTGTTACAAATTTAGAATATATAGTATGTCTATAACCACATCAATGCTATATGTTCCTCTCATTTCCTAGATTTTTATGACCACACATGTTATTGTTAGAGTTGATATGAGAACAATTGGCATCTAATGATTGTTAGAATAGATATTATGAGTATAAACTCATGATTGCTATATGTTACTCTCATTTCTAGGATTTTTATAACAACACATGTTCTTGCTTAGAGTTGATATGATAACTGTAGTAAGTGCTATGGTAGAATATGAGTAGGCCCTGTCATATATGTTTTCCTCTCATTATTACATGATGTTTGAACCATGATATATTACTAGAATATGAAAGCCATTGGCTTATTTTTTTAACTTGGGGTATGATTATGACCACGACATTGCAATTCTCTATCTATGATATGTGTCACTGTTATAATAATCTTAATTCCACATATACTCTGAACATGATTGTTTATTTTTGTCCTTTTGGTCTCCAACTTGAATTGTTGCAACAGACGCAAATGTGCTGGCCTTCATGATTCCAGGACCTGGAATCATACCAGCCGATGGGTGGTGATTTATCGCTCGTTCAGCTGACGGCGGTCATTTGATGCTCATTTGCACGTACCAAATTGACCAAACCATTTCATCAAACCACATGCAGTACAATGCCTGGGGCGTTCGTGACATTGATGGCTATGGCTGCTTCGTGTTCGAGAAAGATCCCAGCTCCATTGGGCCAGGCGTATTAAACTGGAGGCGGGTTTACAACCTTGGCAACCACTCCATGTTCCTCGGTCTCAATTATCTGATCTCCAACCAATCATCGATCATATCACCGGTGATGATTACCATGCTATGCAACTTCCATTCGCCAGGGGGAACTGTGTTTACACATCATACCATGGGTTTCATGAATCACCATATCCAGAGATTCATCGACACATCTTGTTGCCAGACAATCTTCAGTGTGTGAAAGACATCAAGCTTCCATGCGATGGATGGCTTTTGCAAACCCGGCATGTGGCGATGTGGTTCATTCCAACGGCAAATATGCACAACTTGATTCGTACTGATATCTAGACTGAGCCATGTATCCTGCTGCTGTAGCATGACCCTCTTTTGTTGGATATAATGTACTGTTGTTAGTTTGAAGCACTCCTCTGGTTTGAAGGATAGATACCTTTTTAGGATCAAGTGCATCCTAACTCGCCTGCGCAGGATGTACTGATAATGATGATGGAGATGTTGTACAGAAGCCATATATCAATTAGGCTTCAAGTGTGTACTCGTTGGTGAAATTGTTGTCCAATGGGAATTATATTTTGTATTATTCATGTAGTCTACAAAGTATGTCGCACAGCCTTGTAACTTATTACCCCATTTCAAAATTTGTACTAGTCTTCTATACCGTATATTGCGCTACTCGTACTACTACATCCCTCCTAGTTTACTGGTCCCCTTCGTAATTTGTGTAAAATTTTGACCATAAATATCACTAACTAAATGTTAATGCGTGTCACAAAAAATTATATCGTTTTATTCGTATTTGAACATAGTTTCCAATGGAATAATTTTCGGTGACAAGCATTAACATTTTGTTAGTTAAACCTATGGTTAAAATGTGACACTAAATATTACTAGTTAGTAGTACAGTAGCAGTACAAGTATATGTCGGTCAATTTATTCATCATGTCCTCACATTGAATTGACGTGACAACACGTTGCGCGTGAGGTGACACAAGAATCCCCGCGGCGTGTTCGGGTATTATGGACTTCATATTTGGAGTACTGCTACCTCTTGAGCATGTGTTGGTTTTCCCTTGAAGAGGAAAGGGTGATGCAGCAAAGTAGCGTAAGTATTTCCCTCAGTTTTGAGAACCAAGGTATCAATCCAGTAGGAGACAACGCACAAGTCACCTAGTACTGCTACCTCTTCAGCACTTGTTTTGGTTTTCCCTTGAAGAGGAAAGGGTGATGCAGCAAAGCAGCGTAAGTATTTCTCTCAGTTTTTGAGAACCAAGGTATCAATCCAGTAGGAGGCCACGCACGAGTCCCTCGCACCTACACAAACAAATAAATCCTCGCAACCAACGCGATAAGGGGTTGTCAATCCCTACATGGTCACTTACGAGACTGAGATCTGATAGATATGATAAGATAATATTTTTGGTATTTTTATGATAAATATGCAAAGTAAAATAAATGGCAAAGGAAATAACTAAGTACAAGAAGATCAATATGATGGAAGATAGACTCGGGGGCCATAGGTTTCACTAGTGGCTTCTCTCAAGAGCATAAGTATTCACGGCGGGTAAACAAATTACTGTTGAGCAATTGACAGAATTGAGCATAGTTATGAGAATATCTAGGTATGATCATGTATATAGGCATCACGTCCGAGACAAGTAGACTGACTCCTGCCTGCATCTACTACTATTACTCCACACATCGACCGCTATCCAACATGCATCTAGAGTATTAAGTTCATAAGAACAGAGTAACGCTTTAAGCAAGATGACATGATGTAGAGGGATAAACTCATGCAATATGAAATAAACTCCATCTTGTTATCCTCGATGGCAACAATACAATACATGCCTTGCTGCCCCTACTATCACTGGGAAAGGACACCGCAAGATTGAACCCAAAGCTAAGCACTTCTCCCATTGCAAGAAAGATCAATCTAGTAGGCCAAACCAAACTGATAATTCGAAGAGACTTGCAAAGATAACCAATCATACATAAAAGAATTCAGAGAAGATTCAACTATTGTTGATAGATAAACTTGATCATAAACCCACAATTCATCGGTCTCAACAAACACGCCGCAAAAGAAGATTACATTGAGTAGATCTCCAGAAGAGAGGGGGAGAACTTTTTATTGAGATCCAAAAAGAGAGAAGAAGCCATCTAGCTAGTAACTATGGACCCGAAGGTCTGAGGTAAACTACTCACACTTCATTGGAGAGGCTATGATGTTGATGTAGAAGCCCTCCGTGATCGATGCCCCCTCCGGTGGAGATGGGATCTCGTGGATACAGAAAGTTATGGCGGTGGAATTAGGGTTTTGGCTCCGTATCTGGTAGTTTGGGGGTACGTAGGTATATATAGGAGGAAGGAGTATGTCGGTGGAGCAACAGGGGGCCCATGAGG
>NC_041392.1:511469662-511541811 GCF_002162155.2 Triticum dicoccoides | reverse complement strand
CTACCTCGTGTCCTCGTCGTTGATTGCTTGACGTAGGGTCCAAGTCCTCTGGATCATGTTCGTTCCGAAAATCAAGTTCCCGAAGGTTTCATTCCGTTTGGACTCCGTTTGATATTCTTTTTCTGCGAAACCCTAAAATAGGCAAAAAACAGCAATTATGGGCTAGGCCTAAGGTTAATAGGTTAGTCCCAAAAATAATATAAAAGTGTATAACAAAGCCCAATAATGTCCAAAACAGAATATAATATAGCATGGAACAACAAAAAAATATAGATACGTTGGAGACGTATCAAGTACCTGCACAAATAATCAAGAACCTTGCAACCAACGCGATAAAGGGGTTGTCAATCCCTTCACGGTCACTAACAAAAGTGAGATCTAATAAAGCCAATAACTATGGACCCGAATGTCTGTGGTAAACTACTCACGTTTCATCAGAGAGGCAATGGTGTTGATGTAGAAGCCCTCCGTGATCGATTCCCCCTCCGACAGATCGCCAGAAAAGTCCCGAAGATGGGATCTCATGGGTATAGAAGGTTTCGGTGGCGGAAAAGTGGTTTCGTGGCTCTCTGTGATGTTTCTAGGGTATAAGAGTATATATATACGCGAAAGACGTACGTCGGTGGAGCTACGAGGGGCCCACGAGGTGGGGGCGCGCCTACCCCCTGGGCGCGCCCTCCTGCCTCGTGGCCTTCTCATGGAGTTCCAGACTTTGACTCCAAGTCCTCTGGATTGCTTTCGGTCCAAGAAAGATCATCGCGAAGGTTTCATTATGTTTGACTTCCTTTGGTATTCCTTTTCTGTGAAACTCTAAAATAGGCAAAAAAAACAAAAACTAGCACTGGGCCTCCGGTTAATAGGTTAGTCCCAAAAATAATATAAAAGAGCATATTAAAGCCCATTAAACATCCGAAACAGATAATATAATAGCATGGAACAATAAAAAATTATAGATACGTTGGAGACGTATCAAGCATCCCCAAGCTTAATACCTGCTCGTCCTCGAGTAGGTAAATGATAAAAATAGAATTTTTGATGTGGAATGCTACCTATCATAATTATCAATGTAATTTTATTTATTGTGGCATGAATGTTCAGATCCAAAAGATTCAAACCAAAAGTTTAATATTGACATAAAAATAATAATACTTCATGCATACTAATAAAGCAATCATGTCTTCTCAAAATAACATGGCCAAAGAAAGCTATCCCTAGCTACAAAATCATATAGTCTGGCTATGCTCTATCTTCATCACACAAAATATTTAAATCATGCACAACCCCGATGACAATACAAGCAATTGTTTCATACTTTTGATGTTCTAAAACTTCTTTAATCTTCACGCAATACATGAGTGTGAGCCATGGACATAGCACTATAGGTGGGATAGAATGGTGGTTGTGGAGAAGACAAATAGGAGAAGATAGTCTCACATCAACTAGGCGTATCGATGGCTATGGAGATGCACATCAATAGATATTAATGTGAGTGAGTAGGGATTGCCATGCAACAAATGCACTAGAGCTATAAGTGTATGAAAGCTCAAAAGGAAACTTAGTGGGTGTGCATCCAACTCGCTTGCTTACGAAGACCTAGGGCATTTTGAGGAAGCTCATCATTGGAATATATAAGCCAAGTTCTATAGTTAAAGATTCCCACTAGTATATGGAAGTGACAACATAGGAGACTCTCTATCATGAAGATCATGGTGCTACTTTGAAGCACAAGTGTGGAAAAGGGGATAGTAACATTGCCCCTTCTCTCTTTTTCTCTCGTTTTTTGGGGCCTTTCTCTTTTTTTTGTGGCCACTTTTTTTTTCCCCTTTTTTCGTCCGGAGTCTCATCCCGACTTGTGGGGGAATCATAGTCTCCATCATCCTTTCCTCATATGGGACAATGATCTAATAATGATGACCATCACACTTTTATTTACTTACAACTCAAGAATTACAACTCGATACTTAGAAAAAAATATGACTCTATGTGAATGCCTCCGGTGGTGTACCGGGAGGTGCAATGAATCAAGAGTGACATGTATGAAAGAATTATGAAGGTGACTTTGCCACAAAAACGATGTCAACAACATGATCATGCAGAGCAATATGACAATGATGAAGCATGTCATAATAAACGGAACGGTGGAAAGTTGCATGGAAATATATCTCGGAATGGCTATGGAAATGCCATAATAGGTAGGTATGGTGGCTGTTTTGAGGAAGGTAAATGGTGGTTTTGTGGTACCGGCGAAAGTTGTGCAGTACTAGAGAGGCTAGCAACAGTGGAAGGATGAGAATGCGTATAATCCATGGACTCAACATTAGTCATAAAGAACTCACATACTTATTGCAAAAATCTATTAGTTATCGAAACGAAGTACTACGTGCATGCTCCTAGGGGGATAGATTGGTAGGAAAATACCATCACTCGTCCCTGACCGCCAATGATAAGGAAGACAATCAAAAAATAACTCATGCTCCGACTTCATCACATAACAGTTCACCATGCGTGCATGCTATGGGAATCACAAACTTTAACACAAGTATATCTCAAATTCACAACTACTCAACTAGCTTGACTCTAATATCACCATCTTCATATCTCAAAACCATCATAAGGAATCAAACTTCTCATAGTATTCAATGCACTTTATATGAAAGTTTTTATTATACCCATCTTGGATGCCCATCATATTAGGACTAATTTTATAGCCAAAGCAAACTACTGTGTTGTTCTAAAAGACTTTATAAATAATATAAGTGAAGCATGAGAGATCAATAATTTCTATAAAATAAAACCACCACCGTGCTCTAAAAAGATATATGTGAAGCACTAGAGCAAAATTATCTAGCTCAAAAGATATAAGTGAAGCACATAGAGTATTCTAATAAATTCTGATTCATGCGTGTCTCTCCCAAAATGTGTGTACAGCAAGGATGATTGTGGTAAACTAAAAAGAAAAGACTCAAATCATACAAGACGCTCCAAGCACAACACATATCATGTGGTGAATAAAAATATAGCCTCAAGTAAAGTAACCGATAGACGAAGACGAAAGAGGGGATGCCTTTCGGGGCATCCCCAAGCTTAGGCTTTTGGTTGTCCTTGCATTTTACCTTGGGGTGCCTTGGGCATCCCCAAGCTTAGGCTCTTGCCACTCCTTATTCCAAAATCCATCAAATCTTTACCCAAAAACTTGAAAACTTCACAACACAAAACTTCAACAGAAAATCTCATGAGCTCTGTTAGTATAAGAAAATAAACCACCACTTTAAGGTACTGTAATGAACTCATTATTTATTCATATTGGTGTTAAACCTACTATATTCCAACTTCTCTACGGTTCATACCCCCTATACTGCTCATAGATTCATCAAAATAAGAAAACAACACACGAAAAACAGAATTTGTCAAAAACAGAACAGTCTATAGCAATCTGGAGATTTCGAATACTTCTGTAACTCCAAAAATTCTGAAAAATTGGGACGACCAGGATAAAAAGTATATTGATCTACTACAGATGGAATTTGTATTTTATCGCTCCCTGGTAAAAAATGATAATTATTTTCATGAGCACATACTTTCTGTTTTTATCAGCAAGATCAAACAACAATCACCCAAGAAGATCCTAAAGGCTTACTTGGCACAAACACTAATTAAAACATAAAAAACACAATCATAACAGAAGCTAGACAAATTATTTATTACTAAACAGGAACAAAAAGCAAAGAACACAAATAAAATTGGGTTGCCTTCCAACAAGCACTACCGTTTAACGCCCCAAGCTAGGGATAAAAACAATAATAGATCTAGGTATTGCCATAATGTTAAGGTAAATTGCGAAAACTCATCTCATACTCCACGTTCAGCAGCAAGTTTTCTTTGTGACAGGCAAAAGTAATCAAAAGAGCTAAATTTAATGGGACAAAAGTCCCCAAGATCAAGCTCAGGAGGTATTGGTTCCTCCTTTGGCCCCTCATATTGCACAACCAATTCATTATTATAAGCATTATTTTGGCAAAAAGTCATGAGCCTTTGTTCAAGAGAAAAACCTAACGCATTGTTCTGAATAGCAAAATTATCATTAAGTTCAGAAATCCTATCAACTAGAACATCGGTAGGAACCTTTTTTCTATGGTTTTCATTATAAGCAACATGATCTAAAGATCGTAAACGCATTATGTCTTCTTGATTAAAAAGGATTGCTTCTATGGGAGGACGGCTAGCATCCACCCTATAATTCACAAAAATTTCATTGGCCACTTTTATTATAAATCTAAACTCATGTGCTAAAAATATGGTACCTGCTCGCTTAATAGAAGAATGCTCAATATTGGAAAATTCTAGAAAAATCCTTTGTATGCAAGGATGCATGTGGATAAATTCAAGTTGAACCACGAGCAAAGATATAGCATCCGCAAGACTACTAGTTCTATGAAGAATAGACCCACTCATAGTGGGCAAAGCACCAGCGCAAGTAAAGAAATCTTGAATAACTCGTTTTCCAATAATATTACCACTACCAATCCGAAACTTTTTAGTGTGTAAAATAGTAGGTTCTTCACGAGGATTATCAAAAGCATCAAAGTTTCCCCCATCGTTACTACTATCCTTTTCAATGATAACCTCCCTAGTTTCAGACATGATGGCAACAAACCGCACTAAGAACGAACACACAAGAGGCAAGCGGAAAGAGGCGAACGGAAAAGGGGCGAAGAAAAGGCAAAGGTTTTCGAAACTCTTTTTAGAAGTGGGGGAGAGAAAAACGAGAGGCGAATGTCCAATAATGTAATGCGAGGGAGAAGAGTTTATGATGGGTACTTGGTATGTCTTGACTTGGCGTAGATCTCCCCGGTTACGGCGCCAGAAATCCTTCTTGCTACCTCTTGAGCATGCGTTGGTTTTCCCTTGAAGAGGAAAGGGTGATGCAGCAAAGTAGCGTAAGTATTTCCCTTAGTTTTGAGAACCAAGGTATCAATCCAGTAGGAGACAACGCACAAGTCACCTAGTACCTGCACAAACAATCAAGAACCTTGCAACCAACGTGATAAAGGGGTTGTCAATCCCTTCACGGTCATTCGCAAAAGTGAGATCTAATAAAGATACTAAAGTAAATATTTTTGGTATCTTTGTGAATAGATTGGAAAGTAAAGATTGCAAAATAGTAAACGAGATGTGATGTAAATAAAAGAGATGCAATGTAATAAGAAAGAGACTCGGGGTCATAGGTTTCACTAGTGGCTTCTCTCAAGATAGCATGTATTACGGTGGGTGAACAAATTACTGCCGAGCAATTGATAGAAAAGCGCATAGTTATGAAGATATCGAAGGCAATGATCATGAATATAGGCATCACGTCCGTGTCAAGTAGATCGAAACGATTCTGCATCTACTACTATTACTCCACACATCGACTGCTATCCAGCATTCATCTAGAGTATTCAGCTCATAAGAACAGAGTAACGCATTAAGCAAGATGACATGATGTAGAGGGATAAACTCAAGCAATATGATATAAACCCCATCTTTTTATCCTCGATGGCAACAATACAATATGTGCCTTGCTGCCCCTACTGTCATTGGGAAAGGACACCGCAAGATTGAACACAAAGCTAAGCACTTCTCCCATTGCAAGAAAGATCAATCTAGTAGGCCAAACTAAACCGATAATTCGAAGAGACTTGCAAAGATATCAAATCAAGCATATAAGCATTCGGAGAAGAACCAAATAATATTCATATATAATCTTGTTCATAAACCCACAATTCATCGAATCTCGGCAAACACAACGCAAAAGAGTATTACATCGAATAGATCTCCAAGAACATCGAGGAGAACTTTGTATTGAGAATCAAAGAGAGAGAGGCCATCTAGCTAATAACTATGGACCCGAAGGTCTGTGGTAAACTACTCACGCTTCATCGGAAAGGCAGTGGTGTTGTTGTAGAAGCCCTCCGTGATCGATTCCCCCTCCGGCAGATCGCCGGAAAAGGCCCCAAGATGGGATCTCACAGGTACAAAAGGTTGCGGCGGTGGAAAAGTGGTTTCGTGGCTCTCTGCGATGTTTCTAGCGTATAAGAGTGTATATATATAGGTGAAAGAAGTATGTCGGTGGAGCTACGAGGGGCCCACGAGGGTGGGGGCGTGCCTACCCCCTGGGCGCGCTCTCCTGCCTCCTGGCCGCCTTATGGAGTTCCAGACTTGGACTCCAGGTATTCTGGATTGCTTTCGGTCCAAGAAAGATCAGAGCAAAGGTTTCATTCCGTTTGGACTCAGTTTGGTATTCCTTTTCTGCGAAACTCTAAAATAGTCACACACAAACTGAAACTGGCACTGGGCCTCCGGTTAATAGGTTAGTCCAAAAAATAATATAAAAGAGCATATTAAAGCCCATTAAACATCCAAAATAGGTAATATAATAGCATGGCACAATCAAAAATTATAGATATGTTGGAGACGTATCAAGTACTACCACTTATCTGTCGAAATCTTTCATCATTCACTTAAAACAGTCGATTGATCATACATTGTGTACCATATAACTGGCATTAACTATTAGAAATATGCCCTAGAGGCAATAATAAAGTGGTTGTTATTATATTTCCTTGTTCGTGATAATTGTCTATGGTTCATGCTATAATTGTATTAACCGGAAACCGTAATACATGTGTGAATACATAGATCGTAATATGTCCCTAGTAAGCCTCTAGTTGACTAGCTCGTTGATCAATAGATGGTCATGGTTTCCTGACCATGGACATTGGATGTCATTGATAATGGGATCACATCATTAGGAGAATGATGTGTGGACAAGAACCAATCCTAATCATAGCACAAGATCATGTAGTTTGTTTGCTAAAATCATTTCTAATGTCAAGTATCATTTCCTTAGACCATGAGATTGTGCAACTCCCGGATACCGTAGGAATGCTTTGGGTGTACCAAACATCACAACGTAACTGGGTGGCAATAAAGGTGCACTAGAGGTATCTCCGAAAGTGTCTGTTGGGTTGGCACGAATCAAGACTGGGATTTGTCACTCCGTATGACGGAGAGGTATCTCTGGGCCCATCGATAACGCATCATCATAATGAGCTCAATGTGACTAAGGAGTTGGTCATAGGATCATGCGTTATGGAACGAGTAAACAGACTTGCCAGTAACGAGATTGAACGAGGTATAGAGATATCGACGATCGAATCTCGGGCAAGTAACACACCGATAGACAAAGGGAATTGTATACAGGATTGATTGAATCCTCGACATCGTGGTTCATCTGATGAGATCATCATGGAACATGTGGGAGCCAACATGGGTATCGAGATCCCGCTGTTGGTTATTGGCCGGAGAGATGTCTCGGTCATGTCTGCATGGTTCCTGAACCCGTAGGGTCTACACACCTAAGGTTCGGTGACGCTAGAGTTGTTATGGGAAATAGTATGTGGTTACCAAAGGTTGTTTGGAGTCCCGGATGAGATCCTGGACATCACGAGGAGTTCCAGAATGGTCCGGAGGTGAAGATTTATATATGGGAAGTCCAGTTTCAGTCGCCGGAATAATTTCGGGGGTTATCAGTATTGTATCAGGACCACCAAAAGGTGTCCGGTGGTCCATCGGGTGGGGCCACCTATCCCGGTGGGCCAAGTGGGCTGAAAAGGATGGGAACCATCCCCCTAGTGGGTTGGTGTGCCCCCAAGGGCCCAAGGCGCCTAGGGTTGAAAACCCTAGGGGGGTGGGGGCGCCTCCCACCTAACTTGGGGGGCAAGTCCCCCCTTGGCCGCCGCCCCACTCTAGATGCATCTAGGGGGCAATAGGGGGCCCATGAGGGTGGAGGCTGCGCCTTGGGGGGGGGAGGGTAGGCGCGCTCCCCTGCCTCGTGCGCTCACCGTTGATTGCTTGATGTAGGGTCCAAGTCCTTTGGATCATGTTCGTTCCGAAAATCAAGTTCCCGAAGGTTTCATTCCGTTTGGACTCCGTTTGATATTCTTTTTCTGCGAAACCCTAAAATAGGCAAAAAAACAGCAATTATGGGCTAGGCCTCGGTTAATAGGTTAGTCCCAAAAATAATATAAAAGTGTATAATAAAGCCCAATAATGTCCAAAACAGAATATAATATAGCATGGAACAACAAAAAATTATAGATACATTGGAGACGTATCAAGTACCTGCACAAACAATCAAGAACCTTGCAACCAACGCGATAAAGGTGTTGTCAATCCCTTCACGGTCACTAACAGAAGTGAGATCTAATAAAGCCAATAACTATGGACCCGAAGGTCTGTGGTAAACTACTCACGTTTCATCGGAGAGGCAATGGTGTTGATGTAGAAGCCCTCCATGATCGATTCCCCCTCCGGCAGATCACTAGAAAAGGCCCCAAGATGGGATCTCACGGGTATAGAAGGTTGCGGCGGTGGAAAAGTGGTTTCATGGCTCTCTGTGATGTTTCTAGGGTATAAGAGTATATATACGCGAAAGACGTACGTCGGTGGAGCTACGAGGGGCCCACGAGGGTGGGGGCGCGCCTACCCCCTGGGCGCGCCCTCCTGCCTCGTGGCCTTCTCGTGGAGTTCCAGACTTTGACTCCAAGTCTTCTAGATTGCTTTCGTTCCAAGAAAGATCATCGTGAAGCTTTCATTATGTTTGACTTCGTTTGGTATTCCTTTTCTGTGAAACTCTAAAATAGGCAAAAAAACAGAAACTGGCACTGGGCCTCCGGTTAATAGGTTAGACCCAAAAATAATATAAAAGAGGATATTAAAGCCCATTAAACATCCGAAATAGATAATATAATAGCATGGAACAATAAAAAATTATAGATACCTTGGAGACGTATCAAGCATCCCCAAGCTTAATACCTGCTCGTCCTCGAGTAGGTAAATGATAAAAACAGAATTTTTGATGTGGAATGCTACCTATCATAATTATCAATGTAATTTTATTTATTGTGGCATGAAAGTTCAGATCCAAAAAAATTCAAACCAAAAGTTTAATATTGACATAAAAATAATAATACTTCAGGCATACTAATAAAGCAATCGCGTCTTCTCAAAATAACATGGCCAAAGAAAGCTATCCCTAGCTACAAAATCATATAGTCTGGCTATGCTCTATCTTTATCACACAAAATATTTAAATCATGCACAACCCCGATGACAATACAAGCAATTGTTTCATACTTTTGATGTTCTAAAACTTCTTCAATCTTCACGCAATACATGAGCGTGAGCCATGGACATAGCACTATAGGTGGGATAGAATGGTGGTTGTGGAGAAGACAAAAAGGAGAAGATAGTCTCACATCAACTAGGCGTATCGATGGCTATGGAGATGCCCATCAATAGATATCAATGTGAGTGAGTAGGGATTGCCATGCAACAGATGCACTAGAGCTATAAGTGTATGAAAGCTCAAAAGGAAACTTAGTGGGTGTGCATCCTACTCGCTTGCTTATGAAGACCTAGGGCATTTTGAGGAAGCTCATCATTGGAATATACAAGCCAAGTTCTATAGTTAAAGATTCCCACTAGTATATGGAAGTGACAACATAGGAGACTCTCTATCATGAAGATCATGGTGCTACTTTGAAGCACAAGTGTGGAAAAGGGGATAGTAGCATTGCCCCTTCTCTCTTTTTCTCTCATTTTTTGGGGCCTTTCTCTTTTTTTTGTGGCCTCTTTTTCTCTCCCCTTTTTTCGTCCGGAGTCTCATCCCGACTTGTGGGGGATCCATAGTCTCCATCATCCTTTCCTCATATGGGACAATGATCTAATAATGATGACCATCACACTTTTATTTACTTACAACTCAAGAATTACAACTCGATACTTAGAACAAAATATGACTCTATTTGAATGCCTCCGGTGGTGTACCGGGAGGTGCAATGAATCAAGAGTGACATGTATGAAAGAATTATGAAGGTGACTTTGCCACAAAAATGATGTCAACAACATGATCATGCAGAGCAATATGACAATGATGAAGCATGTCATAATAAACGGAACGGTGGAAAGTTGCATGGAAATATATCTCGGAATGGCTATGGAAATGCCATAATAGGTAGGTATGGTGGCTGTTTTGAGGAAGGTAAATGGTGGTTTTGTGGTAGCGGCGAAAGTTGCGCAGTACTAGAGAGGCTAGCAACGGTGGAAGGATGAGAGTGCGTACAATCCATGGACTCAATATTAGTCATAAAGAACTCACATACTTATTGCAAAAATCTATTAGTTATCGAAACGAAGTACTACGCGCATGCTCCTAGGGGGATATATTGGTAGGAAAATACCATCGCTCGTCCCTGACCGCCACTGATAAGGAAGACAATCAAAAAATAAATCATGCTCCGACTTCATCACATAACAGTTCACCATGCGTGCATGCTATGGGATTCACAAACTTTAACACAAGTATATCTCAAATTCACAACTACTCAACTAGCTTGACTCTAATATCACCATCTTCATATCTCAAAACAATCATAAGGAATCAAACTTCTCATAGTATTCAATGCACTTTATATGAAAGTTCTTATTATACCCATCTTGGATGCCCGTCATATTAGGACTAATTTTATAGCCAAAGCAAATTACTGTGTTGTTCTAAAAGACTTTATAAATAATATAAGTGAAGCATGAGAGATCAATAATTTCTATAAAATAAAACCACCACCGTGCTCTAAAAAGATATATGTGAAGCACTAGAGCAAAATTATCTAGCTCAAAAGATATAAGTGAAGCACATAGAGTATTCTAATAAATTCCTATTCATGCGTGTCTCTCCCAAAATGTGTGTACAGCAAGGATGATTGTGGTAAACTAAAAAGAAAAGACTCAAATCATACAAGACGCTCCAAGCAAAACACATATCATGTGGTGAATAAAAATATAGCCTCAAGTAAAGTTACCGATAGACGAAGACGAAAGAGGGGATGCCTTCCGGGGCATCCCCAAGCTTAGGCTTTTGGTTGTCCTTGCATTTTACCTTGGGGTGCCTTGGGCATCCCCAAGCTTGGGCTCTTGCCACTCTTATTCCAAAATCCATCAAATCTTTACCCAAAAACTTCAAAACTTCACAACACAAAACTTCAACAGAAAATCTCATGAGCTCTGTTAGTATAAGAAAATAAACCATCACTTTAAGGTACTGTAATGAACTCATTATTTATTCATATTGGTGTTAAAACTACTATATTCCAACTTCTCTATGGTTCATACCCCCTATACTGCTCATAGATTCATCAAAATAAGCAAACAACACACGAAAAACAGAATCTGTCAAAAATAGAACAGTCTATAGCAATCTGGAGATTTCGAATACTTCTGTAACTCCAAAAATTCTGAAAAATTGGGACGACCAGGATAAAAAGTATATTGATCTACTACAGATGGAATTTTTATTTTATCGCTCCCTGGTAAAAAATGATAATTATTTTCATGAGCACATACTTTCTGTTTTTATCAGCAAGATCAGACAACAATCACCCAAGAAGATCCTAAAGGCTTACTTGGCACAAACACTAATTAAAACATAAAAAACACAATCATAACAGAAGCTAGACAAATTGTTTATTACTAAACAGGAACAAAAAGCAAAGAACACAAATAAAATTGGGTTGCCTCCCAACAAGCACTATCGTTTAACGCCCCAAGCTAGGCATAAAAACAATAATAGATCTAGGTATTGCCATAATGTTAAGGCAAATTGCGAAAACTCATCTCATACTCCCTACGTTCAGCAGCAAGTTTTCTTTGTGGCAGGCAAAAGTAATCAAAAGAGCTAAATTTAATGGGACAAAAGTCCCCAAGATCAAGCTCGGGAGGTATTGGTTCCTCCTTTGGCCCCTCATATTGCACAACCAATTCATTATTATAAGCATTCTTTTGGCAAAAAGTCATGAGCCTTTGTTCAAGAGAAAAACCTAACCCATTCTTCTGAATAGCAAAATTATCATTAAGTTCAGAAATCCTATCAACTAGAACATCGGTAGGAACGTTTTTTCTATGGTTTTCATTATAAGCAACATGATCTAAAGATCGTAAACGCATTATGTCTTCTTGATTAAAAAGGATTGCTTCTATGGGAGGATGGCCAGCATCCACCCTATAATTCACAAAAATTTCATTGGCCTCTTTTATTATAAATCTAAACTAATGTGCTAAAAATATGGTACCTGCTCGCTTAATAGAAGAATGCTCAATATTGGAAAATTCTAGAAAAATCCTTTGTATGCAAGGATGCATGTGGATAAATTCAAGTTCAACCACGAGCAAAGATATAGCATCCGCAAGACTACTAGTTCTATGAAGAATAGACCCACCCATAGTGGGAAAAGCACCAGCGCGAGTAAATAAATCTTGAATAACTTGTTTTCGAATAATATTACCACTACCAATCCGAAACTTTTTAGTGTGTAAAATAGTAGGTTCTTCACGAGGATTATCAAAAGCATCAAAGTTTCCCCCATCGTTACTACTATCCTTTTCAATGATAACCTCCCCAGTTTCAGACATGATGGCAACAAACCGCACTAAGAACGAACACACAAGAGGCAAGCGGAAAGAGGCGAACGGAAAAGGGACGAAGAAAAGGCAAAGGTTTTCGAAACTCGTTTTAGAAGTGGGGGAGAGAAAAACGAGAGGCGAATGTCAAATAATGTAATGCGAGGGAGAAGAGTTTATGATGGGTACTTGGTATGTCTTGACTTGGCGTAGATCTCCCCGGTTACGGCGCTAGAAATCCTTCTTGCTACCTCTTGAGCATGTGTTGGTTTTCCCTTGAAGAGGAAAGGGTGATGCAGCAAAGTAGCGTAAGTATTTCCCTTAGTTTTGAGAACCAAGGTATCAATCCAGCAGGAGACAACGCACAAGTCGCCTAGTACCTGCACAAACAATCAAGAACCTTGCAACCAACACGATAAAGGGGTTGTCAATCCCTTCACGGTCATTCGCAAAAGTGAGATCTAATAAAGATAGTAAAGTAAATATTTTTGGTATCTTTGTGTATAGATTGGAAAGTAAAGATTGCAAAATAGTAAACGAGATGTGATGTAAATAAAAGAGATGCAATGTAATAAGAAAGAGACTCGGGGCCATAGGTTTCACTAGTGGCTTCTCTCAAGATAGCATGTATAACGGTGGGTTAACAAATTACTGCCAAGCAATTGATAGAAAAGCGCATAGTTATGAACATATCTAAGGCAATGATCATGAATATAGGCATCACGTCCGTGTCAAGTAGATCGAAACGATTCTGCATCTACTACTATTACTCCACACATCGACCGCTATCCAGCATGCATCTAGAGTATTAAGCTCATAAGAACAGAGTAATGCATTAAGCAAGATGACATGATGTAGAGGGATAAACTCAAGAAATATGATATAAACCCCATCTGTTTATCCTCGATGGCAACAATACAATATGTGCCTTGCTGCCCCTACTGTCATTGGGAAAGGACACCGCAAGATTGAACACAAAGCTAAGCACTTCTCCCATTGCAAGAAAGATCAATCTAGTAGGCCAAACTAAACCGATAATTCAAAGAGACTTGCAAAGATATCAAATCAAGCATATAAGCATTCAGAGAAGAACCAAATAATATTCATATATAATCCTGTTCATAAACCCACAATTCATCGGATCTCGGCAAACACAACACAAAAGAGTATTACATCGAATAGATCTCCAAGAACATCGAGGAGAACTTTGTATTGAGAATCAAAGAGAGAGAAGCCATCTAGCTAATAACTATGGACCCGAAGGTCTGTGGTAAACTACTCACGCTTCATCGGAAAGGCAATGGTGTTGATGTAGAAGCCCTCCGTGATCGATTCCCCCTCCGGCAGATCGCCGGAAAAGGCCCCAAGATGGGATCTCACAGGTACAAAAGGTTGCAGCGGTGGAAAAGTGGTTTCGTGGCTCTCTGCGATGTTTCTAGCGTATAAGAGTGTATATATATAGGCGAAAGAAGTATGTCGGTGGAGCTACGAGGGGCCCACGAAGGTGGGGGCGTGCCTACCCCCTGGGCGCGCCCTCCTGCCTCCTGGCCGCCTTATGGAGTTCTAGACTTGGACTCCAGGTATTCTGGATTGCTTTCGGTCCAAGAAAGATCAGAGCAAAGGTTTCATTCCGTTTGGACTCTGTTTGGTATTCCTTTTGTGCGAAACTCTAAAATAGGCACACAAAAAACTGAAACTGGCATTGGGCCTCCGGTTAATAGGTTAGTCCAAAAAATAATATAAAAGAGCATATTAAAGCCCATTAAACATCCAAAATAGGTAATATAATAGCATGGCACAATCAAAAATTATAGATACGTTGGAGACGTATCAAGTACTACCACTTATCTGTCAAAATCTTTCATCATTCACTTAAAACAGTCGATTGATCATACATTGTGTACCATATAACTGGCATTAACTGTTGGAAATATGCCCTAGAGGCAATGATAAAGTGGTTGTTATTATATTTCCTTGTTCGTGATAATTGTCTATGGTTCATGCTAAAATTGTATTAACCGGAAACCGTAATACATGTTTGAATACATAGATCGTAATATGTCCCTAGTAAGCCCTAGTTGACTAGCTCGTTGATCAATAGATGGTTATGGTTTCCTGACCATGGACATTGGATGTCATTGATAATGGGATCACATCATTAGGAGAATGATGTGATGGACAAGAACCAATCCTAAGCATAGCACAAGATCATGTAGTTTGTTTGCTAAAATCATTTCTAATGTCAAGTATCATTTCCTTGGACCATGAGATTGTGCAACTCCCGGATACCGTAGGAATGCTTTGTGTGTACGAAACATCACAACGTAACTGGGTGGCAATAAAGGTGCACTATAGGTATCTCCAAAAGTGTCTGTTGGGTTGGCACGAATCAAGACTGGGATTTGTCACTCCGTATGACGGAGAGGTATCTCTAGGCCCATCGATAACGCATCATCATAACGAGCTCAATGTGACTAAGGAGTTGGTCATAGGATCATGCGTTATGGAACGAGTAAAGAGACTTGCCAGTAACGAGATTGAACGAGGTATAGAGATATCGACGATCGAATCTCGGGCAAGTAACACACCGATAGACAAAGGGAATTATATACAGGATTGATTGAATCCTCGACATCATGGTTCATCTGATGAGATCATTATGGAACATGTGGGAGCCAACATGGGTATCGAGATCCCGCTGTTGGTTATTGGCCGGAGAGATGTCTCGGTCATGTCTGCATGGTTCCTGAACCCGTAGGGTCTACACACCTAAGGTTCGGTGACGCTAGAGTTGTTATGGGAAATAGTATGTGGTTACCGAAGGTTGTTTGGAGTCCCGGATGAGATCCCGGACATCACGAGGAGTTCCAGAATGGTCCGAAGGTGAAGATTTATATATGGGAAGTCCAGTTTCAGTCGCCGAAATAATTTCGGGGGTTATCAGTATTGTATCGGAACCACCAAAAGGTGTCCGGGGGTCCATCGGGTGGGCCCACCTATCCCGGTGGGCCAAGTGGGCTGAAAAGGGTGGGAACCATCCCCCTAGTGGGCTGGTGTGGCCCCCAAGGGCCCAAGGCGCCTAGGGTTGAAAACCCTAGGGGGTGGGGGCGCCTCCCACCTAACTTGGGGGGCAAGTCCCCCCCTTCGCCGCCGCCCCACTCTAGATGCATCTAGGGGGGCAGGCCCCTCTCCCTTCACCCTATAAATAGAGGGGGGCAGCCGCACCCCCTTCCCTGGTGCAGCCCTCCCCCTCTCTAACACCTCCTCCTCCGAAGTGCTTGGCGAAGCCCTGCCGAAGAACTGCAAGCTCCACCACCACGTCGTCATGCTGCCGGAGTTCTCCCTCAACTTTTCCTCTCCCCTTGTTGGATCAAGAAGGAGGAGACGCCCTCGGGTTGTACGTGTGTTGAACATGGAGGCACCGTCCGTTCAGCGCTAGATCGGATCTTCCGCAATTTGAATCGCCGCGAGTACGACTCCATCATCCGTGTTCCTTGTAATGCTTCCAGTTAGCGATCTTCAAGGTTATGAAGATGCACTCCCTCTCTCTCGTTGCTAGAATCTCCTAGATTGATCTTGGTGACACGTAGGAATTTTTATGAATTATTACTACGTTCCCCAACAGTGGCATCATGAGCTAGGTCTATGCATAGATTCTATGCACGAGTAGAACACAAAGTAGTTGTGGGCGATGATTTGTTCCATTTTCTTACCGTTACTAGTCTTATCTTGATTCGACGACATTGTGGAATGAAGCAGCCCAGACCAACCTTACACGTACACTTATGTGAGACTGGTTCCACCGACTGAAATGCACTTGATGCATAAGGTGGCTAGCGGGTGTCTTTCTCTCCCACTTTAGTCAGATCGGATTCGATGAAAAGGTTCCTTATGAAGGGTAAATATCAATTGGAATATCACCGTTGTGGCTTTTGCGTAGGTAAGAAACGTTCTTTCTAGAAACCCATAGCAGCCACGTAAAACATGCAACAACAATTAGAAGACGTCTAACTTGTTTTTGCAGGGTATGCTATGTGATGTGATATGGCCAAAAGGATGTGATGAATGATATATGTGATGTATGAGATTGATCATGTTCTTCTAATAGGAATCACGACTTGCATGTCGATGAGTATGACAACCGGCAGGAGCCATAGGAGTTGTCTTAATTTATTGTATGACCTGCATGTCAATGAAAACGCCATGTAATTACCTTACTTTATTGATAACCGTTAGCCATAGTAGTAGAAGTAATAGTTGGTGAGACAACTTCATGAAGACGCGATGATGGAGATCATGGTGTCATGCGGGTGACGATGGTGATCATGCCGCGCCTCGAAGATGGAGATCAAAGGCGCAAGATGATATTGGCCATATCATGTCACTTTATGATTTGCATGTGATGTTTGTCATGTTTACATCTTATGCGCTTAGAACGACGGTAGCATAAATAAGATGACCCCTCACTAAAATTTCAAGAAAAGTGTTCCCCCTAATTGTGCACCGTTGCGAAGGTTCATTGTTTCGAAGCACCACATGATGATTGGTGTGATAGATTCTAACATTCGCATACAACGGGTGTAAGCCAGATTTACACATGCAAAACACTTAGGTTGACTTGACGAGCCTAGCATGAACAGACATGGCCTCAGAACACGAGAGACCGAAATGTCGAACATGAGTCCTATAGTAGGTGCGATCAACATAGAGATGTTCACCGTTGATGACTAGTCCGTCTCATGTGATGATCGGACACGGCCTAGTCAATTCGGATCATGTATCACTTAGATGACTAGAGGGATTTCTATCTAAGTGGGAGTTCATTAAATAATTTGATTAGATGAACTTAATTATCATAAACTTAGTATAAAATATCTTTACAATATGTCTTGTAGATGAAATTGCCCACGCTAATGTTGCCCTCAACTTCAATGCATTCCTAGAGAAAACCAAGCTGAAAGAGGATGGTAGCAACTATATAGACTGGGTCTGTAACTTGAAGATCATCCTCATAGCTGCCAAGAAAGCATATGTCCTTGAAGCACCGCTAGGTGACGCACCCATTTTCCCAGCAACTCAAGACATTATTAACGCCTGGCAGTCGTGTAGTGATGATTACTCCCTGGTTCGGTGCGGCATGCTTTACAGCTTAGAACTAGGGCTCCAAAAGCGTTTTGAGCAGCACGGAGCATATGTGATGTTCCAAGAGCTGAAAATGGTTTTCCAAGCTCATGCCCGGGTCAAGAGATAAGAAGTCTCCGACAAGTTCTACAGTTGTAAGATGGAGGAAAAAAGTTCTGTCAGCGAGCATATACTCAAAATGTCTGGGTTGCACAACCGTTTGTCTCAGCTGGGAGTTAATCTTCCAGATGACTCGATCATGGCAGGATCCTCTAGTCGCTTCCACCTAGCTACAAGAGATTTGTGATGAACTACAATATGCAAGGGATGGAGAAGTCCATTCCTGAGTTATATTCGATGCTGAAATCAGCGGAGGTGGAAATCAAAAAGGAACATCAAGTGTTGATGGTGAATAAGACCACTAGTTTCAAGAAAGGCAAGGGTAAAAGAAACTTCAAGAAGGACGGCAAGGGAGTTGCCGCGCCCGGTAAATCAGTTGCCGGGAAGAAGCCAAAGAATGGACCCAAGCCCGAGACTCGGTGCTTTTATTACAAAGGAAATGGTCACTAGAAGTGGAACTTCCCCAAGTACTTAGCGGATAAGAAGGCTGGCAACGCCAAAGGTATATGTTATATACATGTTATTGATGTGTACCTTACCAGTGCTCGTAGTAGCTCCTGGGTATTTGATACTGGTGCGGTTGCTCATATTTGTAACTCAAAACAAGAGCTGCAGAATAAGCAGAGACTGGCGAAGGACGAGGTGACGATGCGCATCGGGAATGGTTCTAAGGTCGATGTGATCACTGTCGGCAAGCTACCTCTACATTTAGCTTCGGGATTAGTTTTAAACCGCAATAATTGTTATTTAGTGACAACTTTGAGCATGAACATTGTATCTAGATCTCGTTTAATGCGAGATGGCTACTCATTTAAATCCGAGAATAATGGTTGTTCTATTTATATCAGAGATATATTTTATGGTCATGCCCCGCTGGTCAATGGTTTATTTTTATTGAATCTCGATCGTGATGTTAAACATATTCATAGTGTGAATGCCAAAAGATGTTGATAATGATAGTCCCACATACTTGTGGCACTGCCGCCTTGGTCACATTGGTGTCAAACGCATGAAGAAACTCCATGCAGATGGACTTTTGGAGTCTCTTGATTATGAATCATTTGACACGTGCGAACCATGCCTCATGGGCAAAATGACCAAGACTCCGTTCTCCGGAACAATGGAGCGAGCAACCAACTTATTGGAAATCATACATACTGATGTGTGCGGTCCAATGAGCATTGAGGCTCGCGGTGGCTATCGTTATGTTCTCACCCTCACTAATGACTGAAGTAGATATGGGTATGTCTACTTAATGAAACACAAGTCTGAGACCTTTGAAAAGTTCAAGGAATTTCAGAGTGCGGTAGAGAATCAACGTGACAGGAAAATAAAGTTCTTACGATCAGATCATGGAGGGGAATATTTGAGTCACGAGTTTGGCACACACTTAAGGAAATGTGGAATTGTTTTACAGCTCACGCCGCCTGGAACACCACAGCGTAATGGTGTGTCCGAACGTCGTAATCGCACTCAATTGGATATGGTGCGATGTATGATATCTCTTACCGATCTACTGCTATCATTTTGAGGTTATACTTTAGAGATTGCCGCATTCACTTTATAGGGCTCACTCAAAAGCCATTGAGACGACACCGTATGAATTATGGTTTGGAAAGAAACATAAGCTGTCATTTTTGAAAGCTTGGGGATGTGATGCTTATGTTAAGAAACTTCAACCTGAAAAGCTCGAACCCAAGTTGGAAAAATGTGTCTTCATAGGATACCCCAAGGAAACTATTGGGTATACCTTCTACCTCAGATCCGAAGGAACGATCTTTGTTGCTAAGAATGATCCTTTCTAGAGAAAGAGTTTCTCTCGAAAGAAGTAAGTGGGAGGAAAGTAGAACTTGATGAGGTACTGCCTCTTGAATCACGGAGTAGCGTAGCTTCGGAAGATGTTTCTGTGGTGCCTGCACCGACTAGAGAAGAAGTTAATGATGATGATCATGAAACTTCAGATCAAGTTGCTATTGGACTTCATAGGTCCACGAGCACACATTCCGCACCAGAGTGGTACGACAACCCTATCCTGGAAATCATGTTGCTAGACAATGATGAACCTTTGAACAATGAAGAAGCGATGGCGGGCCCCTATTCCAACAAATGGCTTGAAGCCATGAAATCCGAGATAGGATCCATGTATGAAAATGAAGTATGGACTTTGACAGACTTGCCCGATGATTGGCAAGCCATAAAGAATAAATGGATCTTTAAAGAAGAAGACTAACGCGGATCGTAATGTGACCATCTATAAGGCTTGACTTGTCGCTAAGGGTTATCGACAAGTTCAAGGGATTGACTATGATGAGACCTTCTCACCCGTAGCGAAATTGAAGTCAGTCTGAATCATGTTAGCAATTGCTGCATTCTATGATTTTGAGATATGGAAAATGGATGTTAAAACGGCATTCTTAATGGTTTCCTTAAGGAAGAATTGTATATGATGCAGTCAGAAGGTTTTGTCGATCCTAAGAATGCCGACAAGGTATGCAAGCTCCAACGCTCCATTTATGGGCTGGTGCAAGCGTCTCGGAGTTGGAACATTCACTTTGATGAAATGATCGAAGCATTTGGGTTTATGCAGACTTATGGAGAAGCCTGTGTTTACAAGAAAGTGAGTGAGAGCCCTGTAGCATTTCTCATATTATATGTGGATGACATACTGTTGATGGGAAATGATATAGAACTTTTGGAAAGCATAAAGGCCTACTTGAATAAGTGTTTTTCAATGAAGGACCTTGGAGAAGCTGCTTACATATTAGGCATCAAGATCTATAGAGATAGATCGAGACGCCTCATTGGTCTTTCACAAAGCACATACCTTGACAAGATATTGAAGAAGTTCAATATGGATCGGTCCAAGAAGGGGTTCTTGCCTGTATTGCAAGATGTGAGATTGAGCACGGCTCAATGCCCGACCTCGGCAGAAGATAGAGAAAAGATGGGTGTCATCCCCTATGCCTCCGCCATAGGGTCTATTATGTATGCCATGCTGTGTACTAGACCTGATGTGAACCTTACCGTAAGTTTTGTAGGGAGGTACCAAAGTGATCCCGGTATGGAACACTGGACAGCGGTCAAGAATATCCTGAAGTACCTGAAAAGGACTAAGGATATGTTTCTCATTTATGGAGGTGACGAAGAGCTCGTCGTAAAGGGTTACGTCGATGCTAGCTTCGACACGGATCTGGATGACTCCAAGTCACAAACCGGATACGTGTACATTTTGAATGGTGGGGCAGTCAGCTAGTGCAGTTGCAAGCAAAGAGTCGTGGCGGGATCTACATGTGAAGTGGTGTACATAGCTGCCTCAGAGGCAGCACGGGAAGCAGTCTGGATGAAGGAGTTCATCACCGACCTAGGAGTCATTCCCAATGCGTCGACCCCGATGACTCTCTTGTGTGACAACACTGGAGCTATTGCCCTTGCCAAGGAGCCCAGGTTTCACAAGAAGACTAGGCATATCAAGCGTCGCTTCAACTCCATTCGTGAATATATTCAAGATGGAGACATAGATATTTGTAAAGTGCATACGGATCTGAATGTGGCAGATCCGTTGACTAAACCTCCTCCACGAGCAAAACATGATCAACACCAGAACTCTATGGGTGTTCGATTCATCACAATGTAACTAGATTATTGACTCTAGTGCAAGTGGGAGACTGTTGGACATATGCCCTAGAGGCAATAATAAAGTGGTTATTATTATATTTCATTGTTCATGATAATTTTCTATTGTTCATGCTATAATTGTATTAACCGGAAACTATAATACATGTGTGAATACATAGATCATAATATGTCCCTAGTAAGCCTCTAGTTGACTATCTCGTTGATCAATAGATGGTCATGGTTTGCTGACCATGGACATTGGATGTCATTGATAACAGGATCACATCATTAGGAGAATGATGTGATGGACAAGACCCAATCCTAAGCATAGCACAAGATCATGTAGTTCGTTTGCTAAAAGCTTTTCTAATGTCAAGTATCATCTATCTATCTATACCTATACTAATTAGAGACTCCCTAAAAATTACCACGTTAATTAGGAATTATGAGCCGTTTATATCTGATGGGACCGGGTTATTACGGTGGAGATTAACTCATGTAACTTTTGCTTAATGATGTGCTTAATTCGACCAAAAAAACACCGTAGGCCCATGGTCCTTTCACCAGGGTTGTACAAAAAGAAGGCCCATGGTCGTTCCACCACAGTTGCTAAAAAAAGAAATCCTCCTCCCGTATCCCTAACCTTCTAAAGCCCACCACCACACCCGTCGCTTGCCATGGATCGCGCCGCTGCCCTACTCCCCACCATCGTCGCCGCTCCCTATCTCATCTGCCGCCGCTGCCCACCACATCCACCCTCTACTGCATCCCACCGCCTCCACCGCCGCCGTGAACCATCTCTCGCGTTAGTCCTCTCTCTTAGACCAGCACGCTGTGGCGGATGCTTTCGGTCGTGTGGTGGTGATGCAGCTGGTCGCCTATAAGCTACAACAATGGTTCCCTGTTGTGCCCCTCCTCTCATCGGACCATTGAGGCACGGATGTAACTGGTGAAGATCGCGCTCCGCGTAGCAAATTCGGCCGTGTTCTGAGTGGTTGCTCGGCAAGGTAATTTTCTTCTCTGAAGTTCTCTCACAGACCGTGTAATGGATTTGCAGGTGTGCTAGGTGGAGTGCCACTGGATTGCCATGTTAGTGGGCAGAATCTCCTCTCCCGCACACATGAACTTGGGTTTGGCAAGGAACTAGGTCAATACTACTATTCTTTGGCTTTGCAATGGTGATTAGATAGTTCTGTTTTTTCAAATCATGGTGCTTTAGTTAGTTTGTTAATGGGTAGAAGAACAATTAATCAGAAGGCCCATAATCTTTTCATGGATGTAGAAGAAACAGAAAAGATCCTTTCATGGTTGTACAAGGAAGCCCTAAAATATCTACCTTCTCCACCTTCGCTTCCTCTAATCTGTACTCTATCCCTCCCCCAGTTGAAAAACAAATCCACCTCTCTCAAAACCAAGTCGAGGCATGGATCCCGTGTAATCAAGGAGCTTATTGCGTCAAGATTATTTTCCTCCTCTGGATCAGGTTCGTTTTCCCACAATTTTTGTTCTGAATTTATTTTCCTTCTGGTTTATACTTGAATCCACATTAACTTCAGATTCGGGTTCAATTTGTTTTCAATCACCCCTTCGGATAGTGTCGTGCGCTCAAGGGATTCAATCTAGAATCTTCTCACCTACAGTACAACCTATGGATGCCCGAGATCGGTCGGGGCATAACTATGCTCATCAGGTGAGTTTATAAAATAAGAAACATGTTGTCTAAACAAACATAAACATGAAGGAGCCTAATGTCAGTTGTCAACATGCCGCTGGTTAAACCACTCCTAAATCAATTTTTGTATGGGTAAAACATGCCAGGGACCCTATATGGTAGGATTAATATCTTTTCTTGATTTCTTTTGTTGTTGCTCTGCCACAATCTCCTGTTCAAGGAAGTACCTTGCCAAGCTAGCATGTCCTGGCCGTTGTAGGTAAGAGAATTGACTTCTGATGAACTTTCTTCTTCTTATCCTCTTTCAGTTAGATAGTTATATTGTGAAACACTTGACAACGAAGCTCTCTGTCAACAATTAGAGTATTGACGGTTTCTGTCGTAAATCTGAATGTTTTTGCGGGCAATTGGTTTGTAAAAGCAATGGCACGTGAAAACTACTAAAGTATTGAGTGTCGTTGCTGTTGCACTTTCTATAAGTATGGGAATTGATTTTCTGTCAATTGTGTGTTACAACTGACAACTACTAAATTTCAATGCCCTTTTTTGACAATTTTAGGTTAAATAGAATGGCGTGTGAAATAATTGGTGCTATCAACTAGGAGTAATCATGGCATTGTTGGGTAATATAGCAGTTATTCTCTGCATTGATATTAACGTCAACACAAAGGAACTCTCGCATATGTTTGCTTTGTCTCCAACCGGGAAATAATGTGTGCGTATATATCCACTGGAACGGTATCCGCGCTCCATACTCGGCTCCAGCGATGCAGTTTAACGACGAGACACACTTATCTAACAAAGTGCTCACAACTTCCCAGCAAATGCTGCTCACTGAGTGCCTCCTCCATTCCACGAGGAAAAGTTGACTGCATGAGAAAAAGAAACTGTGAGTTCCCCACATCTACTGAACATCGTTTTGGTTACTTCGTTTCTATTCCTGCAGTTTTTGCATGGGCTGCAGATGTGATGCTTTGTATGGGAACAAGACTAATATGATTTTGGTTTGCTGCATGTACATTCGACTTAGTTGTACTCAGGAATGTTTTAGAAAATAATTCACAATAACGTGGATGTCAGATTTATTAACTACTGTCTCTCTTGGTTGTGAAGGATTTGAGTATGGGAGTTTTAGTATGCCCTGACCACGTACAATAGATGTAGACACCATTGTCGCTTCCTTATTTTATGTGATTCGGATATTTTAAAACCTTATATGTACCATTGAATTATATAGTTATGTAGGTTGCCCGATATGTTCATCGATGCTGTGGACAATGATTTTGATTATCGTTTCCCATATGTATCTAATTATGTTTTCAATTACACTTTGTTTTATTTATCATCTGTATCTAGAAAATCAGATTGTGAAGCTTACAATTTATTAGTTTTTCTGTGATTTCCCTTTAGTTTGCTGATAGTCCACTACTCAGGATTATAAGAGCCATCATCTTTGTGAGTATTTTTCCTTCAGGTGTTGCAAGGTGTTAGTATGGTTCTACAGAGAAAGATGCACAACATGCCTAATTTTGTACTTACCTTGCAGTTCTGTAGATCTACTACAATTATATGATGTCCTCAAATCAGACCTTTTCAAGCATGACAAGATATCAGCATATATATATGTAGCACACCTTTGGTTCAATCGTACATTCATAGTAGTTTGATGTACTACGTTTTGTTTGGCAGAGAGGATTCTTATGGTGACACATCATTCAGTATATTTTGTTTTGTTTTCAGGCCGATGAAATTGCTGGACTAGAAACAGAATCTGTGTGTATATAAGGTAATTTTCATTGCAATGCACACCTACCTCTACACAAGGCATTGTTGTAATAAAAATTTCTATATTCTAATAAGTTTTGGTTGGACACTTGAGCTCCGTTAGCAGTTCTATAGATATACTACAATTATATGATGTCCTCATATTAGAACTTTGCAAGCATGACAAGATATCAACATATGATTTCCGCCTCTGTTTTTATGTTGTGAATATCTGTAATTTCCTAAGACTTTGCGTCAGGATTGAGCGCATGATAATTGCAACGATTTCATTTTCAGTTTTGAAAGGTATTGGTGAGGTTCTAGTCCATTACTATAGAGCACACCTTTGGTTAGATCGTATATTCGTAGTAGTTTAATGTACTATGTTTTGGCTGCCAGAGATAATTCTTATGGGGACATGATTCACTGTATTTTGCTCTGTTTTCAGGCAGATGAAATTGTTGGACTGAAAAGAAATTAGTGTGTATAGATGGTAATTCTCATTGCAACGTCCACTTTACTCTACAGAAGGGGTTGTTGTTAATAATAATTTCTATATTGTAATAACTTGTGGTTGGATACTTGAGCTCTGTTAGTAAGTCTTTACTACAAAATATATTCACTAATGCTAATTGCAAAATTAATGTGTACACAGTTAAATGGTTCATTATTTATTTATTTATTTATTTATTACAAATATATGGTTGTTTACATGCAAGTCTAGCAATATTTTGGAAATACTTTCTATTCAGTGATGACACTTGAGTTTTGCCACAAAATAAGAAGTGTCAGGAGACTGCTTACTGTAGAAACTAAATTTCTATAAAATTCGTTGTTGCTCTTTTGATATATTTTTTCTGCCAAACAAATGTTCGACTTTTAGTACTTTTTCATCTACATCAACTTTATAGATGAATTAAGTAAAGTCACGTGCATTTGTTACAAATATTTTACTACCCCCAACTTCAAAAAGAGGCCGCTTATAATTTCTGAGATGTAACTCTGACCATGGATTAGAGTCAATTCTATTTTGGCGTAACAGTTGGCAGGATCAACCACTTTTTGCACTCATATGCTAAAGATCATAAAAAAGCTAGATTACATGATGACACCGATATTTATGAATGATTTCACATCCATGTGTTACCCATTGTTGTCCAATAGCTATAGCTACAGGAGTTATACAGAGTTTGAACATTGAGAACGATGCTATGCAATATGACAGCTGGTCATATAACTTGGATAATGGAAAATAATGTACCAGAACCAAACCTTTATTGGAGATCCTCAACCTACCCCAGCACCATGCAAATGGATATGGAATCTTCTTGCTTATACAAACAATAAAATTCTTCTGGGTTCTTATACAGGAGAGACTTAACAATAGAGATCTGATGAAGAGATTTTTTTGGTTGGTTATAAAAAATGTGATCTATGTGAGGAAGGCATAGATGAAACTATGACGTGCCTTCTTTTTCTCATGTGCATTCAATTAGATTTTTTTGGGTGGAATCTGGGTATTGTATGGGACACTGACATGCTCAATGAAGCAAAGAACAGGAACACATCATATGTTTCAATAAGATCATGATTAGTGGATGTTGGTCTATATGGAATCGTAGAAACATCTTCGGTAACAAAGATGCTAATATAGAGACGTGCCTATTCAGTTTGAAGAAGCATTTTTGTATCATCATGAAGACGTCAAAATCTAGCCTAAAGGAGGGGTCACATATAGTAAGACAAGTAATTTCTTTTCTTCTGCTCCTGTACATATACAAATGTACCTTATTTTCCCTCAGTTCCTAAATATAAGTCTTTTTAGCGATTCCACTACAAAATACATACGGATGTATATAGACATATTTTAGAGTGTAGATTCACTCATTTTACTCCGTATGTAGTGCATAGTGAAATCTCTAAAAAGATTTATATTTAGGAACGAAGGAAGTACATCATATTAATAGAAAATGAGTCATAGTTGGGCTTTAACCTACTATATTTTTCTCAAAACAATTAGACTAAATAATCGTAAATCGTGTAACTTATAAATTGTATATATAAATTAATATCTTGCAAAAAATTTATGTAACATGCAACTGATAAAAAGTAATAACAAACATATGTGCCAAAATATCAGAAATAGACAAGGAAGATTGTGGTTTCCTAGATATATATGGTTAAGTGTGGAAGGTCCATGGATGTTGATTACAGAATAATAAGGTATTAATTAATTAAAAACAAGATATTAATTAATGAAGCTTAGGGACCAGATAGTTCCTATGCTGGGAAATGGTCCATCGATGAATTAGATGCGGACGACCAATAAGAATTGGTCAAAACTTAAAAGGTAGTTCTTAATATGAAATATTCACATCCTGCATTCAAAAAATCCATGGTATTAATTAATGAATCTTAGGGGCCAGATAGTACCTCCATTTTGAAACGTCCATGGATGAATCAGATGCAAACGACCAATAAGAATTAAACAAAAGTTACAAGGTAGTTCATAATATGAAATATGCACATCCTACATTCAATAAACTAGCCCATGCGAATGCACGGGTTGACGACTAGTTTCCTTAGACCATGAGATTTTGCAACTCCCGGATACCGTAGGAATGCTTTGGGTGTACCAAACATCACAACGTAACTGGGTGACTATAAAGGTGCACTACATGTATCTCCGAAAGTGTCTGTTGGGTTGGCACGAATCGAGACTGGGCTTTGTCACTCCATATGACGGAGAGGTGTCTCTGGGACCACTCAGTAATGCATCATCATAATGAGGTCAGTGTGACTAAGGAGTTGGTCACGGGATCATGCGTTACGAAACGAGTAAAGCGACTTACTAGTAATGAGATTGAACGAGGTATAGAGATACCGACGATCGAATCACGGGCAAGTAACATACCGATAGACAAAGGGAATTGTATACGGGATTGATTGAATCCTCGACATCGTGGTTCATCTGATGATATCATCGTGGAACATGTGGGAGCCAACATGGGTATACAGATCCAGCTGTTGGTTATTAGCCGGAGAGATGTCTCGATCATGTCTGCATGGTTCCCGAACCCGTAGGGTCTAGACATTTAAGGTTCGATGACGCTAGAGTTGTTATGGGAAATAGTATGTGGTAACTGAAGGTTGTTCGGAGTCCCGGATGAGATACTAAATGTCATGAGGAGTTCCAGAATGGTCCGAAGGTGAAGATTTATATATGGGAAGTCCAGTTTCAGTCGCCGGAATAATTTCGGGGGTTATTAGTATTGTACCGGGACCACCGAAAGGTGTCCGGGGGTCCATCGGGTGGGGCCACCTATCCCGGTGGGCCAAGTGGGCTGAAAAAGGTGGGAACCAGCCCCCTAGTGTGCTGGTGTGCCCCCCAATGGCCCAAGGCGCCTCCCACCTAACTTGGGGGCAAGCGCCCCCCTTGGCCGCTGCCGCCCTCTAGATGCATCTAGGGGGGCGGCCCCCTATCCCTTCACCCTATAATTAGAGGGGGTGGGAGGGCAGCTTCACCCCCTTCCCTGGTGTAGCCCTCTCCCTCTCCAACACCTCCTCCTCTGTAGTGCTTGGCGAAGCCCTGCCAGAGAACTGCAAGCTCCACCACCACGCTGTCGTGCTACCGGAGTTCTCCCTCAACTTCTCCTCTCCCCTTGCTGGATCAAGAAGGAGGAGATGTCCCCGGGCTGTACGTGTGTGGAACGCGGAGGCGCCATCTATTCGACGTTAGATCGGATCTTCCACGATTTGAATCGCTGCGAGTACAACTCCATCATCCGCGTTCCTTCTAACGCTTCTGCTTAGCGATCTTCAAGGGTACGAAGATGCACTCCCTCTCTCTCGTTGCTAGCATCTCCTAGATTGATCTTGGTGACACGTAGGAAATTTTTTGAATTATTACTACGTTCCCCAGCATTAATCGATGCAACTCCAATAAGGATTGGCCGGTGTTGCCGGCTGGCATCAAGTTTGATCCCACGGATCTGGAGATGATCGAGCACCCTGAGTCCAAAGTGAGTGCTGATAGCGCGATATCTCACCCTCTCATCGATTTGTTCATACTAACCATCGACAGCGAGCACGGCATATGCTACACCCATCCTGAGAAACTTCTAGGTAAGACACCGATCGGCCGTCTATTTGCACAAACATATTCCTTTGTTTATAGCTCTATTTTTCTTTTTAGACGCAGACCTAGTGATGCAATTACAATTTGACAGTTAATAAAAAGTGAAACAAGTGACTGCAACATGCCAAAGATGTTATGAAAATGCCAACTACATACACTAAAACCTGTATTCGACAATACTGCAGGTATCACACTGAGTGGCCTAAGCAAGCATTTCTTCTAGCACAATTCCAGGGCATTCAAAAGGGGCACTAGGAAGCGTCGTAAGATACAGTCGGAGTGTGGCATGCATGTGATGTGGCACAAGACCGGCAATACCTTGCCGGTGATGGTCACCGGCCGGCGGACGGGCAGGAAAAATGTTCTGGTGCTGCACACCAACAAGAACTTCGACCAGCAAAGGACCAACTGGGTGATGCATGATAACCCACAAGTATAGGGGATCGCAACAGTTTTCGACAAGAAAGAGTGTCGAACCCAACGAGGAGCTAAAGGTAGAACAACTATTCCCTCAAGTTCTATCGACCACCGATACAACTCTACGCACGCTTGACGTTCGCTTTACCTAGAACAATTATGAAACTAGAAGTACTTTGTAGGTGTTTTTGGATAGGTTTGCAAGATAATAGAGAGCAAGTAAATAAAAATTTGGGGCTGTTTAGATAAATATACAACTAAATTAGTTTTAGTAAAGAGCTTTTTGTTATGAGAAAGTTATTTGTCCCTAGGTAATCGATAACTAGACCGGTAATCATTATTGCAATTTTATATGAGGGAGAAGCATAAGCTAACATACTTTCTCTACTTGGATAATATGCACTTATGATTGGAACTCTAGCAAGCATCCGCAACTACTAAAGATCATTATGGTAAAACCCAACCATAGCATTAAAGCATCAAGTCCTCTTTATCCCATACGCAACAACCCCCTTACTCGGGTTTGTGTTTCAGTCACTCACATCATGAATGTATTGCAACACCCTACAGCGGGGATCCCTCACGCTTGCGCGACACGGAGAGCACCATAGGACAACACCGATAATAAAACATGCAACTCAAACCAATCTTGATCATCAAATAGCCCATAGGACAAAACGAATCTACTCAAACATCGTAAGATAGCCATACATCATTGGGAAATAATATATAGCGTTGAGCACCATGTTTAAGTAGAGACTACAGCAGGTAAAAGAGGGGTTACACCGCTGCATAGAGGGGGGAGAGTTGGTGATGATGGCGGTTAAGTTGTTGGTGAAGATTGCGGTGATGATGATGGCCCCCGGTGGCACTTCGGTGCCACCGGAAGCGAGGGGGAGAGAGCCCCCTTCCTCCTTATTCTTCTTCTTTGACATCCTCCCTAGATGGGAGAAGGGTTTCCCCTCTAGTCCTTGGTCTCCATGGCGTGGGAGGGGCGAGAGCCCCTCCGAGATTGGATCTGTCTCTCTTTGTTTCTGCATTCTCAGATTCTATCCTTTCACCATTTCTTATATTCCCGGAGATCCGTAACTCCGATAGGGCTGAAATTTTAACACAATCTCTATCCGTATATTAGCTTTCTTGCGGCGAAAGAAGGGCATCAACCGCCTTATAGGGTGGCCACGAGTGCCCAGGGCGCGCCTGCCCCCCTGGGGCGCGCCCCCTGCCTCGTGGCCCCCTCGGGCATCGTCTCGCGTGGATTTTTCTTCCCAAAAATCACATATATTCCAAAAAAATCTCCGTCAGTTTTTATCCCTTTTGGACTCTGTTTGATATGGATTTACTGCGAAACAAAAACATGCAACAAACAGGAACTAGCACTGGGCACTGGATCAATATGTTAGTCCCAAAAATATTATAAAAAGTTGCCAAAAGTATATGAAAATTGTAGAATATTGGCATGGAACAACCAAAAAGGATAGATGCGACGGAGACATATCAATGCACCAGTACCACCTCGGGGACCAGGAGCAAGAGAAGGAGCGGGAGCTGGTCCTCTGCAAGATTTTCTACCAGACGAACACTAGGGCCAAGAGTAAAAAGATTATAAGTTAGTTTGGTATTGGTACTTTTACTACCTTGTCGTCCGCAAGCTGGTATTGTTGTTAATGATCTTCCAGAATGAACTTGGAATTTTCTTCCAACCATCATGCCGAGGGTCGACATGGATATAAAGCTGAATTATTTGTTTCAAAACAAATTTTTAGGCACCTGATTTTTATTTGATGGGTAGCATAAGCACATGCCGTTCGAATTCCCAGTTCTCCAAAAATTTTGAAACAAGTGCATGCACTTATTATCACGATGAAAAAACAATATACCTGCTGCATCCCAGTTATCAGTATGTACTTGCAGAATTCTCTCGTTTATTGAGCATGTACATTGTTTTTTCTGGTGATCAAGTTTCAACTAGGTTGTAGACTGCCCAGGCTTGCTTTTGTTTTTAACAGGCCTAGCCCATGACTTCAACGGGGCACGAAGATCCAGCAGGTATCTACTGGCCTCTGGCCCACCAGCGTTAGTTATATTTTGTCTTACAACATCCGCACGCAGTTTTTTTACTGAATCAAACACACAACCCATTTCTATTTTCCTCTTGAAACGCCATGTCCTACATTTATTTTCTAATCTCTACCTGTAGTTTTACTAATTCATATACATGTATCATTATATTGAAAATACATAAAATTCCCTTTTCATATTTACATCCTTATTTTTGTTGTTGTTTTCCCTCCCAGCGCTGATTTTTTTACCACTGGTTTTCCCTTAAACCAACTCAATTGTCCCACGTCTTGTTTGCTTACAAAAACAAAACAATTTTTTTGGCAAATCAATAAGTTCTTAAAAAATGTTTATCATTTCAGGATTACAGCAGTTCGGACTACACAGAAATATGCAAATAAGGTTGAACTTTTTGACCATGGTCTTGGGCAGAAAATGGGCTGTAATAAATTACTTAAGAATTAGCAGGCTGCAAATTATTAAAAAAATAGCAAATGGGCTCTATGTTGTCTGCCACAGATTTGGAGGCTGACTTTTGGGCCTACTAAGTTCATGCGTACACAAGGTTTCTCAAAAAAGAAACTTAGTTAATAATCAACTCTACCAGCGTCACACCGTTAGATGTCAATCTAACGGCAATCGTGCTTCTTCAGTCTCTGATCTTCCTGCTCCAGCCGCCCAAACCAGCGCCGGCGGAACTGCCTGCTCCCGCCTCCCGTGGTCGGCTGTGCTGCCGGGCAGGCCTCACGGCCCCACCATATTCGCATCCCTGGCGTGGCTATCCCTCTACTCACTCACACCTCCTGTTATTTTCCGGCGACGGCAGCCGAACCAGTCAACCCTCGTACTCCCACCGTGTGGGAAGCCACTTCCGTGTCTTCCCCGGCTCCGTGTCGTTTCCTTCATAGGCCTCGCCGTCGTCCACCGCCCTGGTGCTCTCGGCGCAGCGTGGTCAACATGGTCAACGAACGACATCCATTGGAAGTGGACTGTACGTGGAGAGGCTGACAGCTGGGTCCACAGTCGCATACCGGGAAATGCCTCCTTATTACGCGCAAAATAATGATTCCTCCACCTGACATCTGGGACCAACCGAAAGGGCCTTTGTATTTCGCGAAAAAATGTTCCCGCCGCTGACAGCTCGGACCCACCAGTTATATCTTCGCACGCAAGGAAGTGCTTCCTTATTACGCACAAAAAAATGAATACTCCCCCTACTAGCTGGGAACCACCATATGGGAGGCTAACTTGTCGGCCTACTAAGTTGATGCGGATGGAGGGCTTTGTCAAATTAGTCAATATGAATGATTCTAGCTCAAGTGACCGTACAATGTCCATTCAACGGCCGTAGTGCTTCTTCAACCTCGGGTCTTCTTGCTCCAGCCGCCCAAACCAGCGCCGGTCGCGTCGCGTGCTCCAGCCTCCCATGGCCGGTTGTGATGTCGCGGAGGCCTCACCGCCCCCTACTGCTCGCACTGCTGGCCAGGCCCTGCGGCGACGACAGGCTCACACCGCAGCCGAACCAGTGAACCCTCATACTCCTGTCCGCCTTGGCTTCCACTTCCGCGTCTTCCCCGGCTCCGCATCGTCCCCTTCTTAGACCTCGCCGTCGTCCACGGCCCTGGTGCTCTCGGCGCGGCGTGGTCAACGTGGTCAAGGAACGACTTCCATCGGAAGAGTACTGTACGTGGAGAGGCTGACAGCTGGGTCCACGGCCGCAGCAAGTGCCTCCTTATTACGCGGAAAATAATGATTCCTCCACCTGACAGCAGGGACCCACCGGACGGGCCACTGTATTTCACGAAAAAATGTTTCCCCCTGACTGTTGGGACCCATCAGCTATATCTTCACACACAAGGAAGTGCGTCCATATTACGGGCAAAAAATGATTCGCCCCTGACTGTTGGGACCCACCAGCTAGATCTTCGCACGAAAGGAAGTGCATGACAGTCGGGACCCACCTGGTCGAAGCGTACGTAGCGTTGTCATTCTGGTCGCAACGTGTACGTACATACTGGTCGATGTAGATGCGCGCACGTGTCGTAGTAGAGGCACGCACGTAGCTGCACACGTACATACAGCCAGGGTGCAAGAAAGTAAATACGACCATGTACGTACATAAGGGCGGGGTCTCGAACACCTACTCGCACATACATACGGCCAGGGCTCTGTACATGGCTGGGTCGGAACGGAGAAACTGCGTCCTCATCGTGTTCATGGGGAGGCAATGGAATGCGTCGTGTTCATCGGGAGGCAACGGAACGCGTGTTGTTCATCGGGAGCCAACCGGCTTGGACGGAACAGCCGATGGAAACGAGGCCTGGCGTACCACATGGCCTTGTGTTCAACCAGCCACGGTCGAAACAGGATCCTGTTCATCGGGTGGGGTCTGGCATACCGCAAACGGAGGAAACAGACTTCTCTTGGACCTCCTACGGTCGAAACGGGGTCCTGTTGATCGGGAGGGTGTGGAATACCACAGAACAGAGGAAACGGACTTGTGTTGGAGCACTACGGTCGAAACGGGGGTCATGTTCATCGGGAGGGGTGTGGCATACCACAAAACGGGACTTCACGGGATACTGTTCATCTCCACCATCGACTGGCTCCACGGGCTACTGTTCATCCACCGTCGATCTCCTCCAGCCTCCACCTGCGACTGTTCATCGATGGGCTCCTGTTCATCCAACCTCCACCGCGTGCTCCTCCACCGGCTACTGTTCAACCTGCCCTCTCCATGGGGTCCTGTTCAACCACCCCTCCACGGGCTACTGTTCATCCAGCCCTCCACCAGCTATTGTTCAACCAGCCCTCCATGGGGTCGTCCTATTCATCTAGCCCTCCACGGGGTCCTGTTCATCCAGCCCTCCACGGGTCCTGTTCATCCACCGGCTCGATCGATCGGGTCCTGTTCATCCAGCAGCAACGGCCTCTACTACCACAGGATCCTGTTCATCCAACCCCCCACCGGGAACTGTTAATCCAACCCCCCCCCAACAATGCTCACTGTTCATCCAGAGGCAGCATCGATCAGCTTCAGTTAGCAGCAGTAGTGAAGGAATCACTCAGGTTTGGTTAATAGCAAGGGATTAATCAGGGGTTAGTAATGTAGCTAGTGCAATCGCTCGGGTTAAGTTAGAGCGCAACGCCTCGCACACACGCACGTACGTGTATGAGAGAAATGCGCACCGCTCGGCCCCGACCACCCATCGTAACCGGAAACTCCCCAATATTTTCCTCGCCCTCGCTTCTACCATGGTTTTTTCCGTCATGCCCAGCCCAAAGAATGTCATGCAGCTGCATCTCCGGCCCGCCCAGGACGAAAAGCCCATTTTTTGTCATGATTTTTTTCATACAAGTAGGATCCCCCATATCTATGATGATACCGGGTTTTGTCACAATTATCGTCATAGAAGTGTCATAAGCATGACAGAATTTTTTTACGTTCGGCCCAAAATGTCATGGATGTCTCCTTTTTTTGTAGTGTTAGCCCTGATGGAGGCCGCCCACGACCATGTCGAGGCCGCCCACGCCCATCTCGTGGCGGTCACCGCATAAATCGAACGAAGCTTCTCCGACAACGGTCGGCAACCCACGACTGAAGAGTTGGCAATCGCCGAGAGCGTTCGAGCAGCCGTTTGTTCCTCCGCCGCATACCTTGCAACAATGGAGCCCGTCCAAGCCCAGATCGCGGTCGCCCATGCCCAGCTCATGGTGGCCTTTTCCAAAGAGATGGCGGACGTGGATGGCGAGATGCTTGCCGAGAATGGTGAGATGGATGCCATGGAGCCCCTTCCCCAGGAGACCGTCGGGCGCGAGCTGGGCATGGAGGTGGCGGCGGAGATCAACGAGCACCAGCCGTACTAGTACTCTTTGTATTGTTTAATTAAGAGCATCAGTCTTTAATTTGGTAGAGTAACGTTTAGGTCAGCTATCTCTCTTTAATTGCTGAACTAGCTCGATAAAGAAGTGTGGGTGTGCTGTAGTCTCCTTTCTGTACCCAAATTATGCAATGACATGGATGACCACTATAACCAGGGAAATTCGAACCAAAAATTTTGACGTTCAAACTCATCACACACTGGTTAAGCTATCTCAAACGTTTGTGATGTTCACATATCGTACACAGTTCTGAATAAGGGACCGTGTCTGATGACAGTTTCAGTGCCAGTTTTTTCGCTGAAGCGATTCCAAATTTTCGGCTTCAGCAGAAATATCTACCTCCCCTCCCCCTCCCCCTTACTAAAAGCCACATTTCCCCTGTTTCCACCTTCCTTTCCAAGTTGAAACCTTCACTCCTTGCTTGTAGCGCCGCCTCCTCGCCGACGACCCTCCTTCACGCTGCTCGGCCTCGTCTATCCAGGCAGGTAATCCACACCTGACCCCCATCCTCCTCCTTTCACATCCCACATGCCCCGACCGCCGGCGCGAGCACAACAGCTTCCACCCAAATCACCGACCCCTCCACCAAATAAGCGCCGCCCTAAGCCATGGTGCATGCCGTATAGCTAGGATCTGAAGGAGCATTTGGCAGCAAAGAAGAAAATCATGGCCGCACGCGCGGATGAGGTCACGATGGATTCCATTCGTATCGACCCCCAGATCTTGGAGGAGCACCTTGCCATTTGCTAGCTACGCCGGTTAAGCATGCTTGGTTTACACGTTGTGTGTCCTGCTCCTGCCTTTCCTTCACAAATTCTAGTGAATTGTGCTATCTAATTTTACCATGCAATCTGTTGCTTAGTGTATATGTTCTATATGTCGTGCAGTGTGGTGCTCACTTATTAACTATTTTGTTAATTAGTTGTCATCTTCAGTTAACTGTTTGGTTCAATTCTGCAAATGTGATGTTCAATTCTCCAGGATGTAATTTTGTATTGTCTTCCATGTGAGAAATAAATCAAATTTATCTTTACAAAATACATGAGAAACGAATACAATTGCTATATTCCCAAGTTGTCAAGCATGCTTGGTTTGGTTATACATTGTGCAATGTGGTGCTCAGTTAACGTTTGGTTCATTTGTGTTGTGGTGTTTAGTTAACTATTTGGTTCAATTTTGCAATGCGATGTTCAATAATTGTGGGTGCATTCTGTTATTGTATACTATGCGAGGAATAAATTAAATTTGGCTGTAGTAAATACATGAGAAACAAATGCAATTGCTATATTTCCAAGTTGTTAAGCATGCTTGGTTTGGTTAACTGTTTGATCTTCTACTAGGAGTATTTTATATTGTGAAATGTGGTGCTCAGTTAATGTTTGGTTCATTTGTTGTGGTGTTAGTTAACTGCTTAGTTCAATTCTGCAATGCGATGTCCAATTGTCGTGGGTAGAATTTTGTATTGTTGTGCATGTGAGGAATAAATTGAATTTGCCTGCACTTAATACATGAGAAACATATACAAGTGTTATATTTCCTAGTTCTTAATCATGCTTGGTTTGGATAAATGGGTTTTCCATGTGGCTTGTATAAATCTGATGAATCTGCAATGTGCTTATTTTTCATCAACATATTTTACTAATAGCACGCGAACCCTTACTTAACTTGATGACTAACTACCTTATATGTGTTGCAGGGAAACAATGGGAAGCACTGAGGTTTACAATCGAGGTTAGCACGTGCATGGTCTATTGTCTAATAGCACATTATTGTGCAATTGTATGAGCCATTCTAATATTTAGGATTTTTAACAATTTGGTCTTGCACATGTAGGTCCTACTGTCAGAGGTTTTGACCCACTGTTCGACCCTTTTTGCATATGGGGAAATGAGTTGTCCATGAATATCGATCAAATCAAGAAACTCAGAAAGATTGCTAGGATAAAGAAATTAGCAACAAAAAACAACAAGATCTTTGTCTACACAATGAATAAGACATCAGTTCACTACAAGATGGTACTAACTATTATACCTTGCCTCTTTTATTCCTTTGCCCCATTTCCAATATAGAGAATATATTTATGCACATCCTTGTTTTCAGGCCTTTCCAAAGCAGTTCACTGATGATTACCTCTCAAACCACCTCTATGGTTAGGAGGCGAGGAAGGTTTTCATACAACACCCACGGTTCAATATTGAAGTGTTCCTGAAGAGGACGAAGGACGGACGATCAATCATCCATAGGCACTGGACTAAAGTTGCAAAGACCTTCAACATGAATGAATGCTCAATATTCGCCTTCCGCTTCAATAGTTTTTCAGATGAGATGCATCTGTCTATATATCGTCTACGATGCTAATTTTGAAAGGTTCTACATGTTGCATCCGAAACTTGGTGCTGGTGCAGTTGTTTAATGGGGTAGCTGAGTACTAAAGCTATATCATTTTGTACTCTGATGTATTTCAATTATAAAATCCTGCTTCCTTAATTACTATGGAAATGAAATATATTATGTGCTTAATATGAGTGTCAATTAGATAAATAAATGTATAATAATAGGGCAATTAGCCTGCTAATGGCAAATTAGCCTGCTAATTGGGTTTTGCTATTGCAAACGGTTATTGAGAAAATACCGTGGGCGATAACGCCAGGCAACGCACACAGTTTCTAGGAATAATCCGTGTTGGATCAATGAACAATCACACACAACCTTCTTTTGAAAAACTGTTTGCGTTAGGCCACCTTGCGCAAACGTTTACCACATAAAAATTGTGTGTGATGGACAGCCTTTACCACACAGTTTCTTCTACACACCGTGTGTGATGTATTCAATAACGCAAACGATAAAATTGTTAATATCTTGTGCAATGGCAACGCTATCACAAATGATTTAACGGGGAAAATTGTGAGTGATGTACCTGTGAACGGAAATATTTTCCTTGAAGCGACTATGTGGGATGTACCTACGAACGGAAACGTTTAGCGGGGATTAACTGTGTGGGATATACTTGCGACCGGATACAATTTTGCTTGTATAATTTTTTTAGCTCTATTGTACGTATTACCGTATTTGAGTGCTCGCCGGTTGCACACGACCTCATTTTGTCGAGCGTGTGTGCCAGGAGGGCATATCCCTAAAGGTTTCTTGGTCATGTGGGAAGGACCCTCCTATCGCTGTCACTCACTAGGCGACGGTTCCAAATGCCGTCGCGAAAAGGGGTTAAAAACCGTTTGTATAGCACCAACGCGTACTAGTGACTCTTCACATTTCTCTCGCCGGTACCCCTCGGGGCCGACCCAACTTTATCATGGTTCTGGGGTAAGTCAAAGTAACCGTGTGTCCTTAACACCAAGGGGGAATTCGAGGAATCACCCTCGATGGATTTCACTTGATGTAACCGTCAAGGTGAACTTTGAGGAATCACCCTCGGGGTTCACTCTTGATGATTTGCACGACAGAGTCGTTATCAGATAGTGGTGAAGGAGGAATTACCCTCCGTAGACCATGGTCGATTAACTACACTACAAAGACCTCATCAAAAGTGCTATACGAGGTATCACCCTTGGCACTCGATACAATAGTAACCTTGAAGTGCCGTATAACTAAGGGGTGTGATGTGAGGTGTCGGGCCCTGGACGTCAATCGCATTGATCGAGTCATCGAAGATAAAGCGGGGGGCAATAGGGATAAGGTGATGGGTCACTGGTGGATCACTAACCAACCTATACTAAGCATATAGGATAAGCATGTAAGAATAATAGCATGTTACAAATCAGGCTATGCATTAGAACAAGATCATAAAAAGTAGTAACAATTCTAATGCAAGCATAAGAGAGAAGGAATTGGGCGATATCGAAATGATCAAGGGGGTTTGCTTGCCTGGAAGCTCCGTTGCAAGTGGCTGGACATCAGAAGTGTAGTCGTACACGACAACGGCGTCAGTCTCGGTGTCTATCGGAGAGAAGAGGGGGAGAAATAATAAATATAATGCAACCAAATGCATCAGGATGCATGACATGGCAATATGCAGTACTAGGGGTGACCTAACACAGTACTATACGTTACAGATGAAGCGGGAAAACATTTGGGAATTTTTCCCCGGCGTTTGGCATTTTCCGAATAGATGAATCAGAGGGGAAGGATCCATGTCCATCATGCTATAGTCATGTGACATATGTGTGGATAACATATTCGGATTCGCCACATTTTTCTAAGCAACTTTCATATATAAATTATTTTCATCCGAGTTATAGATTATTTTATATGATTTTTCAAAGTTTAAATGGTTTTTTGAAATTCTGTAATTAAATTAATTCGAAAATATATTAAATACTAAATGTTATGGGTACATGATGACCCACAAGTATAGGGGATCAACTGTAGCTCTTTTCAATAAGTAAGAGTGTCGAACCCAACAAGGAGCAGAAGGAAATGACAAGTAGTTTTCAGTAAGGTAATGTCTGCAAGTGCCGGAACTGTAAGTAACAGAGTAGTTTGATAGCAAGATAATTTGTAACGAGCAAGTAACGATAGTAGTAACAAAAGTGCAACAAGGTAGCCCAATCCTTTTGATGCAAAGGACAGGCCAAAACGGTCTCTTACGATAAGCAAAGCGTTCTTGAGGGTACACGAGAATTTCATCTAGTAACTTTCGTCATGTTGGTTTAATTCGTGTTTGGTACTTTGATAATTTGATATGTGGGTGGACCGGTGCTTAGGTGTTGTTCTTACTTGAACAAACCTCCTACTTATGATTAACCCTCCCGCAAGCATCCGCAACTATGAGAAAAGTATTAAGAATAAATTCTAACCATATCATTAAACTTTTGGAAACAATCGGTCCCTTACGGAATAGCGCATAAACTGGGGGTTTAAGCTTCTGTCACTCTCGCAACCCATCATCTAATTGCTACTCCACAATGCATTCCCTTAGGCCCAAATATGGTGAAGTGTCATGTAGTCGACGTTCACATGACACCACTAAGGGAATCATAAGATACATACTATCAAAATATCGAACACATATCAAATTCACATGATTACTTGCAACATGATTTCTCCCGTGACCTCAAGAACAAAGGTAACTACTCAGAAATTATAAACATGCTCATGATCAGAGGAGTATTAAATAGCATAATGGATCTAAACATATAATCTTCCACCAAATAAACCATATAGTAATCGACTACAAGATGTAATCAACACTACTAATCACCCACAAGCACCAATTTATAGTTCCGGTAACAAGATTGAACACAAGAGATGAACTAGGGTTTGAGAGGAGATGGTGTTGTTGAAGATGTTGATGGATATTGCACTCCCCAAGATGGGAGAGTTGTTGGTGATGATGATGACGATGATTTCCCCCTCCGGGGGGGAAGTCCCCCCTGCGGAATCGCTCCGCCGAAGGGCAAAAGTGCTCTTGCCCAAGTTCCGCCTCGAGGCGGCGGCGTTCCGTCCCGAAAGTCCTCTCCTTATTTTTTTTCTAGGTGAAAATGACTTATATACCAAAATATGGGCACCGGAGGTGGGCCGAGGAGAGCACAACCCACCAGGGCGCGCCTGGGCTCCCTAGCATGCCTAGGTGGGTTGTGCCCACCTGGTGGGCCCCCTCTGGTAGTTATTTGCTCCAACAATTCTTATATATTTCATAAAAAATCTCCGTGAAGTTTCAACTTGTTTGGAGTTGTGCAGAATAGGTAGCCTGACGTAGCTTTTCCGAGTCCAGATTTCCAGCTGCCGGAATTCTCCCTCTTGGTGTGTACCTTGCAAATTATGAGAGAAAAGGCATTAGAATTACTCCAAAAAGCATTATTATGAATAAAAACATCATAAATAACAGTAAGAAAACATGATGCAAAATGGATGTATCAACTCCCCCAAGCTTAGACCTCGCTTGTCCTCAAGCGAAAACAGAAATCGAAAAACATGTCCACATGCTTTGAGAGAGAGGTGTCGATAAAAACAAAATACGGACCTAGAAGCATCATGTTGATTATTATAACAGCAACAAAATTAAACATAGGACTTTTATCATAGAACTTTTATCGTATACTTCTCATGAATAAGTAATAGTTCATCACACAATCGAAGTATAAAACAAAAACTCTATTAGAAACCAACAAACTATGTTCTCAGTCAACTTTGCAACTACAATTCATCATCTTTTCAGGAAGGGTCACATGTCGGAGCCTTTAGGCATGTCCACATACTCACCCATCATATAGTCTTCTATGATTGCTACGTGTACACATGAGCAAAACGTTTCAACCGGACACATAGAAAGATAGGGGCTTATGGTTTCGCCTCCCAACGTACTCACCTCAAGGGTGATGTCAACAATAATAGCTCATGCTACCCATATTCAACTGGACATATGTGCCTAGATCTTTCCTCACCACATGATGCTTGCCAAAGGAGAAATATAAAAGGAATAGAAGGAAAACTTTGACTCTTTCATAAAGGCAAATACATAAAAAGTAAAAGATAGGCCCTTCACAGAGGGAAGCGGAGGTTGCCATGCGCTTATTTGTTTGTATGCTCAATCCCTTAGTGCGAAATAACGTCACGTTACATTGCCCCTTGTGATAGCGACCTTTATTATGTAGTCTGTCGCTTTTATTCTTCACCATCACAAGTTCGTGCAACGCTCAATTTTCTCTTACACTAAATGATCTCACACATTTAGAAGCAATTTTTATTGCCCTTTTGCACCGGTGACAACTTACTTGAGGGATCCTGCTCAATCCCTAGGTAGGTATGGTGGACTCTTGAAAATAAGATTTGGGTTTAAGGATTTTTGGATGCACAAGTAGTATCTCTACTTAGTGCGGAATTTTTGGCTAGCAAAGATAGGGGGCAAGCACCACATGTTAAAGGATCCATGACAATATGACTTGTTTGTGAATACGAACAAGCATAAATCATTAAGTTGTCTTCCTTATCCAACGTCAACAATTTTGGCATATAATATTTTGATGAGGGCTCGCAATCACGAAAGATTTCTAGGATAGTATATTTATATGTGAATCTTATCTTCCCTTATTAATTCTTTCATGAATTGCATCATTGACTAATGCTATGTTTGTCAATCTCTAATAAAATTTTCCACTTATACTTTTCCTTATGTGGTGACATCACCTACCATAGGATTAGTATAAGATCTTATTGATTTATTTCCTTTCTCTTTTTCCTTTCTTATTTCTTTCCTTTATTTGCAACATGAAAGTAAAGAAAGCAAAAACTCAAAATAAACTTTTATTATGTAACTTGCACATGATTACAAGGATAGATCACTAAGCAAACTCTCAAATAAGAAAGGATCGAACTAAACTTTTATTCATCTAAGCAAAGGATTGAACTAAAATAAGTAAAAGCAAAAGGATAGTGGGATGATACGACACCGGGGCACCTCCCCCAAGCTTGGCGGGAGCCAAGGGGAGTGCCCATACCCGATACTCAGTTCTCTTTTGGTGGTGAAGAAGATGGTGTTGGTGATGAAGAAGAGATATTGTCCTCGGATTTCCATGGCAGTTGTCCACCATCATAAGAGGAGGAGTGAGTATCATGGGTCCTGCATCTAGCAGCCAAACTCATACCTTTAAACCTTGCCTCATATTCAAAGACTTGGTTTTGGAGGTCATAGATCTGGCTTTGGAGAAAGTTGATTTTCCCGTTGAGGGTGAAGATGATGTCCTTCATGGGCTTGCCATCCACCTTCAGATCACGTGAGAGGTCCGTGATCATAAGGTGATTGGCATTGAGCGCACGCTCCACCATCCCCTTGCACCGGAAGACATCTTGCTCCATAGCTTCAAGCCTAGCCTCCACGGTTGAGGGAGTCCTGGATTAGGGGGTGTTCGGGTAGCCGGACTATACCTTCAGCCGGACTCCAAGACTATGAAGATACAAGATTGAAGACTTCGTCCCGTGTACGGATGGGACTTTCCTTGGCGTGGAAGGCAAGCTTGGCGATGCGGATATTCAAGATCTCCTACCATTGTAACCGACTTTGTGTAACCCTAACCCTCTCCAATGTCTATATAAACTGGAGGGTTTTAGTCCGTAGGACAACTTCATCATACAACAATCATACCATAGGCTAGCTTCTAGGGTTTAGCCTCCTTGATCTCGTGGTAGATCTACTCTTGTACTACCCATATCATCAATATTAATCAAGCAGGACGTAGGGTTTTACCTCCATCAAGAGGGCCCGAACCTGGGTAAAACATCATGTTCCTTGCCTCCTGTTACCATCCGGTCTAGACGCACAGTTCAGGACCCCCTACCGAGATCCGCCGGTTTTGACACCGACATTGGTGCTTTCATTGAGAGTTCCTCTGTGTCGTCGCTTTTAGGCCCGATGGCTCCTTCGATCATCAACAACAATGCAGTCCAGGGTGAGACTTTTCTCCCTGGACAGATCTTCATCTTCGGCGGCTTCGCACTGCGGGCCAATTCGCTTGGCCACCTTGAGCAGATCGAAAGCTACGTCCCTGGCCATCAGGTCAGGTTTGGAAGCCTAAACTACACGACTGACATCCGCGGGGACTTGATCTTCGACGAATTCGAGCCACAGCCAAGCGCGCCGCACTGTCTCGATGGGCATGATATAGCTCTGCCGCCGAACAGCGCCTTGGAGGCCGCACACGCATCGTTTCCGACCATTGATTCGGAGCCTACTGCGCCGATCGAGGATCAGCGGTTGGACGCTGCCTCAGGGGCTGCGATCTCAGAGGCGATCGAGCCGAACTCCAGCCCCGCACTCCGCATGGCCCGTGACTCCGAGGAGCCGGATTCCTCTCCGAACTCCGAGCCCCCCGCGCCCCTGCCGATCGAATCCGATTGGGCGCCGATAATGGAGTTCACCGCCGCGGACATCTTTCAGCACTCGCCCCTCGGCGACATCCTGAATTCTCTAAAGTCTCTCTCTTTATCAGGAGAGCCCTGGCCAGACTACGGTCAGCAAGGTTGGGATACGGACGATGAAGAAATTCAAAACCCACCCACCACCCACTTCGTAACCACTGTCGACGACTTAACCGACATGCTTGACTTCGACTCCGAAGACATCAACGGCATGGACGACGATGCAGGAGACGAACAAGAACCAGCACCTGTAGGGCGCTGGAAGGCCACCTCGTCATATGACATATATATGGTGGACACTCCAAAGGATGGAGATGGCGATGGAACAACGGGGGACGATACCTCTAAGAAACAGCCCAAGCGCCGGCGTCAGCGGTGCTGCTCTAAATCCCGCTAAAGCAAAAACGGTGATTCCGGCATGGGAGATAATACTACTCCGGATAGCGCCGAAGAACACCCCCTCCAGCAAGATTCAGCACAAGAGGATAGAGAAGCCAGCCCTCACGAGAGGGCCGCGGACCAAGAGGTTGAGGACGATAATTATACACCTCCCTCCGAAGACGAGGCAAGCCTCGATGACGACGAGTTCGTCGTGCCAGAGGATCTTGCCGAACAAGAGCGTTTTAAACGCAGGCTTATGGCCATGACAAGCAGCCTCAAGAAAAAGCAGCAACAGCTTAGAGCTGATCAGGATTTGCTAGCTGATAGATGGACTGAAGTCCTTGTGGCCGAAGAGTATGAACTCGAATGCCCCTCCAAGAGTTACCCAAAGCGCAGGCTGCTACCCCGACTAGAGGAGGAAGCACCTAAATCACCAGCGCATGACATGGCTGACCGGCCACCTCGTGGCCGTGACAGAGAGGCCTCTTGGCCCTCCACTCAAGCCATGCCCCGACGCCGCGTCAAGCATACTAAGGCACGGGAAAATGCGCCCGACCTGCGCGACATACTGGAGGACAAGGCAAGGCAAACAAGGTCGATCTACGGATCGCGCAGGCGCCCCACGGCACGTGACGGTGATCGTCACTCCGGATGCAATAAATCCGGCCGGGCCAAACTCAATAGACAAAGCTCCTTCGAGCTGCGTCATGATATAGCCCAATACAGAGGCACCGCACACCCACTATGCTTCACAAATGAAGTAATGGATCATAAAATCCCTGAGGGCTTCAAACCCATAAACATCAATCGTACGATGGCACAACAGATCCTGCGGTATGGATCGAGGATTATCTCCTTCATATCCACATGGCCCGCGGTGATGATCTACACGCCATCAAATACCTCCCACTCAAACTTAAGGGACCGGCCCGACATTGGCTTAACAGCTTGCCAGCAGACTCAGTCGGTTCTTGGGAGGACCTGGAAGCCGCTTTCCTTGACAACTTCCAGGGCACTTATGTGCGACCACCGGACGCTGATGACCTAAGCCACATAATTCAGCAGCCAGAGGAATCGGCCAGGCAATTCTGGACATGGTTCCTAACAAAGAAAAACCAGATAGTCGACTGTCCGGACACAAAGGCCTTAGCGGCCTTCAAGCATAATATTCGTGACGAGTGGCTTGCCCGGCACCTGGGACAGGAAAAGCCGAAATCTATGGCAGCCCTCACGACACTCATGACCCGCTTTTGCGCGGGAGAAGACATCTGGCTAGCTCGCAGCAACAATTTAACCAAGAACCCTGGTAATTCGAATACGAAGGACAAAAGCGACAGGTCACGTCGGAACAAACAAAAGCGTCGCGTTAACAGCGACAACAACGAGGATACAGTAGTTAATGCCGGATTCCGAGGCTACAAATCCGGTCAACGGAAAAAGCCATTCAAAATAAATAATCAGGCCCGTCTAGTTTGGACCGAATACTCGACCGCTTGTGCCAGATACATGGCACCTCCGAAAAGCCAGCCAATCACACCAACAGGGATTGTTGGGTGTTCAAGCAGACAGGCAAGTTAAGAGCCGAAAACAAAGACAAGGGGCTGTATAGCGACAACGAGGAGGAGCCCAGGCCGCCGAACAACGGTGGACAGAAGGGATTTCCCCCATAAGTGCGGACGGTGAACAGGATATACGCAACCCACATCCCCAAGAGGGAGCGGAAGCGTGCGTTACGGGACGTATATGCGATGGAGCCAATCGCCCCAAAGTTCAACCCATGGTCCTCCTGCCTGATCACCTTTGATCAAAGGGACCACCCCACTAGCATCCGTCACGGCGGCTTCGCCGCATTGGTTCTAGACCCAATCATTGACGGATTCCATCTTACAAGAGTCCTCATGGACGGCGGCAGCAGCTTGAACCTGCTTTACCAGGATACAGTGCGAAAAATGGGCATAGATCCCTCGAGGATCAAGCCCACCAAAACGACCTTTAAAGGCGTCATACCAGGTGTAGAAGCCAACTGTACAGGCTCAGTCACTCTGGAAGTGGTCTTCGGATCTCCGGATAACTTCCAAAGTGAGGAGTTAATCTTCGACATGGCCCCGTTCCGTAGTGGTTATCACGCACTGCTCGGGCGAACCGCATTCGCAAAATTCAACGCGGTACCGCACTTTGCATACCTCAAGCTCAAGATGCCAGGCCCTAGAGGAGTAATCACGGTCAATGGGAACACCGAACGCTCCCTCCGAATGGAGGAGCACACGGCAGCGCTCGCAGCAGAAGTACAAAGCAGCCTCTCTAGGCAGTTCTCCAGTTCGGCCTTCAAAAAGCCGGACACTGTCAAGCGCGCCCAAAGTACCCTACAACAAGACCGCCTGGCACGTTCTGAGCTAGCGTAGCAATGCGGCCCCAACCCTAGCCCTCGCGTTATAGAGAAACCAGTGCTTCGCGTACATAACTACGCTCTTGAAATACCATGGGCACGGGGGAAGGGGAACTATCACGGCACGCCCGAAATACGGCTTAAACCGCACCAGGGGCTGCCGGATTCCTTTCTTTTCCTTTTTTCTCTTACTCTCAGGACTCCATACTCCGGATGACCCGTTCGGCAATTCAATTGCCGCACAAACGATGCAAGATCCAGGAAAGCAGACAAGCCACGCCGCATTATGGAACTCCCAGGTGGTCTCTATTACGAGCAGTATACCTATTTTTTAATACAATTCCGTGGCCTGCCCCTGGCCAGGACATGTCAAATAGTCCAATTTCTTTTGCTTATCGCACTATTTGTATCGTTCCGCTTTCATAGCAGCCTTTCTATAAACAATGCATAACTTTTTGTCTATTTTTTGCATTATCCTCTTTTTATATATATGTTTATCAATAACATGTTGCATCCGTACACTGTGGTACGGCAACAATACACCAGGGGCTTCAGTACCCATCAATATGGCGTGAGAAGTCCGTGTTGGGTAACGTAGCAGAAATTCAAAATTTTCCTACGTGTCACCAAGATCTATCTATGGAGAAACCAGCAACGAGGGGAAGGAGAGTGCATCTACATACCCTTGTAGATCTCTAAGCGGAAGCGTTCAAGAGAACGGGGTTGAAGGAGTCGTACTCGTCGTGATTCCAATCACCGGAGATCCTAGTGCCGAACGGACGGCACCTCCGCGTTCAACACACGTACAGCCCGGTGATGTCTCCCATGCCTTGATCCAGCAAGGAGAGAGGGAGAGGTTGAGGAAGACTCCATCCAACAGCAGCACAAAGGCGTGGTGATGGTGGAGGAGCGTGGCTAGAAGAGGAGGAAGAAGAGACGCAGGGCTGCACCAACTAGAGATCGAATCGCGTGTGTTATGGGCAGCCCTAGGCCTCATATATATAGGGGAAGGGGAGGGGCTGCGCCCCCTCTAGGGTTCCCACCCCCTAGGGGGGCGGAAGCCCTAGATGGGGATCAAGGATGGTGGCCAAGAGGGGGAGATGAGAGGGAGGCGCACCAATATGGGCCTTAAGGCCCATATCCCTTAGGGTTTGCCCCCTTTCCACCTCTTAGGCGCCATGGGCCCTTGTGGGAGGCGCACCATCCCACTAAGGGGCTGGTCCCTCACCACTCTTGGCCCATGCAAGCCTCCGGGGTTGGTGGCCCCACTTGGTGGACCCCCGGGACCCTCCCGGTGGTCCCGGTACGTTACCGATAAACCCCGAAACTCTTCCGGTGACCAAAACAGGACTTCCCATATATAAATCTTTACCTCCGGACCATTCCGGAACTCCTCGTGACGTCCGGGATATCATTCGGGACTCCGAACAACATTCGGTAACCACATACAAACTTCCTTTATAACCCTAGCGTCATCGAACCTTAAGTGTGTAGACCCTACGGGTTCGGGAGACATGCAGACATAACCGAGACGTTCTCCGGTCAATAACCAACAGCGGGATCTGGATACCCATGATGGCTCCCACATGTTCCACGATGATCTCATCGGATGAACCACGATGTCAAGGACTTAATCAATCCCGTATTCAATTCCCTTTGTCTATCGGTATGTTACTTGCCCGAGACTCGATCGTCGGCATCCAATACCTTGTTCAATCTCGTTACCGGCAAGTCACTTTACTCGTTCCGTAACACATCATCCCGTGATCAACTCCTTGGTCACATTGCGCATATGATGATGTCCTACCGAGTGGGCCCAGAGATACCTCTCCATTTACACGGAGTGACAAATCCCAGTCTCGATCCGCATAAAACAATAGATACTTTCGGAGATACCTGTAGTGCACCTTTATAGTCACCCAGTTACGTTGTGACGTTTGATACACCCAAAGCACTCCTACGGTATCCAGGAGTTACACGCTCTCATGGTCAAAGGAAGAGATACTTGACATTGGCAAAGCTCTAGCAAACGAACTACACGATCTTTGTGCTAGGCTTAGGATTGGGTCTTGTCCATCACATCATTCTCCTAATGATGTGATCCCGTTATCAACGACATCCAATGTCCATAGCCAGGAAACCATGACTATCTGTTGATCACAACGAGCTAGTCAACTAGAGGCTCACTAGGGACATATTGTGGTCTATGTATTCACACGTGTATTACGATTTCCGGATAATACAGTTATAGCATGAATAAAAGACTATTATCATGAACAAAGAAATATAATAATAATCAATTTATTATTGCCTCTAGGGCATATTTCCAACAGTCTCCCACTTGCACTAGAGTCAATAATCTAGTTCACATCGCCATGTGATTAACACTCACAGGTCACATCACCATGTAACCAACATCCAAAGAGTTTACTAGAGTCAATAATCTAGTTTACATCACTATGTGATTAACACTCAATGATTTCTAGGTTTGATCATGTTGCTTGTGAGAGAGGTTTTAGTCAACGGGTCTGAACCTTTCAGATCCGTGTGTGCTTTACAAATCTTTATGTCATCTACTTGGAGCTATTCTAAATTGTTGCTCCATTATACGTATCCGGTATCTCTACTCAGAGCTATCCGGATAGGTGTTAAGCTTGCATCGTCGTAACTCTTTACGTCGAACTCTTTATTACCTCCATAACCGAGAAAATTCCTTAGTCCACTAGTTACTAAGGATAACTTTGACCGCTGTACTGTGATCCATTCTTGGATCACTCTTGTACCCCTTGACTGACTCATGGCAAGGCACACTTTAGGTGCGGTACACAGCATAGCATACTGAAGAGCCTACGTCTTAAGCATAGGGGACGACCTTCATCCTTTCTCTCTATTCTGCCGTGGTCGAGCTTTAAGTCTTAACTTCATACTTTACAACTCAGGCAAGAACTTCTTCTTTGACTGATCCATCTTGAACACCTTCAAGATCATGTCAAGGTATGTGCTCATTTGAAAGTACTATTAAGCATTTTGATCTATCCTTATAGATCTTGATGCTCAATGCTCAAGTAGCTTAATCCAGGTTTTCTATTGAAAAACACTTTTCAAACAACCCTATATGCTTTACAGAAAATTCTACATCATTTCTGATCAACAACAAGTCAACAATATATACTCATCAGAAATTCTATAGTGCTCCCACTCACTTCTTTGGAAATACAAGTTTCTCATAAACTTTGTATACACCAAAATCTTTGATCATCTCATCAAAGCGCACATTCCAACTCCGAGATGCTTACTCCAGTCCTTAGAAGGATTGCTGGAGCTAGCATACCTTTTAGCATCCTTAGGATCGACAAAACCTTTCTGATTGTATCACATACAACCTTTCCTTACGAAAGTTGGTAAGGAAACTCGTTTTGACATCCATCTGCCAGATTTCATAAATACAGCTTATGCTAACATGATTCCGACGGACTTTAAGCATCGCTACGGATGAGAAAATCTCATCGTAGTCAACTCCTTGAACTTGTGAAAAAACTCTTCGCCACAAGTCGAGCTTCATAGATGGTGACATTACCATCCACGTCTGTCTTCTTCTTAAAGATCCATTTATCTTAATGGCTTGCCGATCATCGGGCAAGTCCACCAAAGTCCATGCTTTGTTCTGATACATGGATCCTATCTCGGATTTCATGGTTTCTTAACCATTTGTCGGAATTTGGGCCCACCATCGCTTCTCCATAGCTCGTAGGTTCATTGTTGTCTAGCAACATGACCTTCAAGACAGGATTACTGTACCACTCTGAAGTAGTACGTATCCTTGTCACCCTACGAGGTACGGCAGTGACTTGATCCGAAACTTCATGATCACTATCATAAGCTTCTACTTCAATTGGTGTAGGTGCCACATGAACAACTTCCTGTGCCCTGAAACACACTGGTTGAAGTGATGGTTCAATGACCATATCAAGTCTCCACCATCCTCCCACTCAACTCTTTCGAGAGAAACCTTTCCTCGAGAAAGGACCCGATTCAAGAAACAATTCATATTGCTTTCGGATCTGAATTAGGAGGTATACCCAACTGTTTTGGGTGTCCTATGAAGATGCATTTTATCCACTTTGGGTTCGAGCTTATCAATCCTGAAACTTTTTCATATAAGCGTCGCAGCCCCAAACCTTTAAGAAACGACAACTTAGGTTTCTCTAAAGCATAATTCATACGGTGTCATCTCAATGGAATTACGTGGTGCCCTATTTAAAGTGAATGTGGTTGTCTCTAATGCCTAACCCATGAACAATAGTGGTAATTCGATAAGAGACATCATGGTACGCACCATATCCAATAGGGTGCAACCATGATGTTCGGACACACCATCACACTATGGTATTCTAGGCGGTATTAATTGCGAAACAATTTCCACAATGTCTTAATTGTGTGCCAAAACTCGTAACTCAGATATTCATCTCTATGATCATATCATAGACATTTTATCCTCTTGTCACAATGATCTTCTACTTCACTCTGAAATTACTTGAACCATTCAATAATTCAGACTTGTGTTTCATCAAGTAAATATTCTCAATATCTACTCGAATCATCTGTGAAGTAAGAACATAACGATGTTCACTGCATGCCTCAGCACTCATTGGACTGCACACATCAAAATGTGTTACTTCCAACAAGTTGCTATCTTTTTCCATCTTACTGAAAACGAGGCTTTCAGTCATCTTGCCCATGTGGTATGATTTGCATGTCTCAAGTGATTCAAAATCAAGTGAGTCCAAACGATCCATCTGCATGGAGTTTCTTCATGCGTATACACCAATAGACATGGTTCGCATGTCTCAAACTTTTCAAAACGAGTGAGTCCAAAGATCCATCAACATGGAGCTTCTTCATGCGTTTTATACCATTATGATTTACATGGCAGTGCCACAAGTAAGTGGTACTATCATTACTATCTTATATCTTTTGGCATGAAAATGTGTATCACTACGATCGAGATTCAGTAAACCATTCGTTTCAGGTGCAAGACCATTGAAGGTATTATTCAAATAAACAGAATGACCATTACTCTCCTTAAATGAATAATCGTATTGCGATAGACATAATCCAATCATGTCTATGCTCAACGCAAACACCAAATGACAATTATTCAGGTTTAATACTAATCTTGATGGTAGAGGGAGCGTGCGATGTTTGATTACATCAAACTTGGAAACACTTCCAACACATATCGTCAGCTCTCCTTTAGCTAGTCTCCGTTTATTCCGTAGCCTTTTATTTCGAGTTACTAACACTTAGCAACCGAACCGGTATCTAATACCCTGGTGCTACTAGGAGTACTAGTAAAGTACACATTAACATAATGTATATCCAATATACTTCTATTGACTTTGCCAGCCTTCTCATCTACCAAGTATCTAGGGTAATTCTGCTCCAGTGGCTGTTCCCCTTATTACAGAAGCACTTAGTCTCGGGTTTGGGTTCAACCTTGGGTCTCTTCACTAGAGCAGCAGCTGAATTGCCGTTTCATGAAGTATCCCTTTGTTCCCTTGCCCTTCTTGAAACTAGTGGTTTCACCAACCATCAACAATTGATGCTCCTTCTTGATTTCTACTTTCGCGGTGTCTAATATCGCGAATACCTCAAGGATCATCATATCTATCCCTGATATGTTATAGTTCATCACGAAGCTCTTGCAGCTTGGTGGCAATGACTTTGGAGAAACATCACTATCTCATCTGGAAGATCAACTCCCACTCGATTCAAGTGATTGTTGCACTCAGACAATCTGAGCACAAGCTCAATGATTGAGCTTTTCTCCCTTAGTTTGTAGGCTAAGAAAATTGTCGGAGGTCTTATACCTCTTGACGTGGGCACGAGCCTGAAATCCTAATTTCAGCCCTCGAAACATCTCATATGTTCCGCGATGTTTCGAAAACGTCTTTAGTGCCTCAACTCTAAACCGTTTAACTGAACTATCACGTAGTTATCAAAATGTGTATGTCCGATGTTCGCAACATCCACAAACGATGTTTGGGGTTCAGCACACTGAGCAGTGCATTAAGGACATAAGCTTTCTACTATCCGCATAATTGCTACTATCAACTTTCAACTATATTTTCTCTAGGAACATATCTAAAACAGTAGAACTAAAGCGCGAGCTACGACATAATTTGCAAAAATCTTTTGACTATGTTCAAGATAATTAAGTTCATCTTATGAACTCCCACTCAGATAGACATCCCTCTGGTCATCTAAGTGATTACATGATCCGAGTCAACTAGGCCGTGTCCGATCATCACGTGAGACGGACTAGTTAATGTCGGTGAACATCTTCATGTTGATCGTATCTACTATACGACTCATGCTCGACCTTTCGGTCTCCGTGTTCCGAGGCCATGTCTGCACATGCTAGGCTCGTCAAGTTAACCCTAAGTGTTTTCGCTGTGTAAAACTGTCTTACACCCGTTGTATGTGAACGTAAGAATCCATCACACCCGATCATCACGTGGTGCTTAGAAGCGACGAACTGTAGCAACGGTGCACAGTTAGGGGAGAACACTTCTTGAAATTTTGTAAGGGATCATCTTATTTACTACCATCGTCCTAAGTAAACAAGATGCATAAACATGATAAACATCACATGCAATCAAATAGTGACATGATATGGCCAATATCATTTTGCTCCTTTTGATCTTCATCTTTGGGGCTCCATGATCATCATCGTCACCAGCATGACACCATGATCTCCATCATCGTGTCTTCATGAAGTTGTCACGCCAACGACTACTTCTACTTCTATGGCTAACGCGTTAAGCAATAAAGTAAAGTAATTTACATGGCGTTTTTCAATGACACGCAGGTCATACAATAAATAAAGACAACTCCTATGGCTCCTGCCGGTTGTCATACTCATCGACATGCAAGTCATGAATCCTATTACAAGAACATGATCAATCTCATAAATCACATATTATTCACCACATTCTTGTTGGCCATATCACATCACAAAGCATACCCTGCAAAAACAAGTTAGACGTCCTCTAATTGTTGTTTGCATGTTTTACGTGGCTGCTATGGGTTTCTAGCAAGAACGTTTCTTACCTACGCAAAACCACAACGTGATATGCCAATTGCTATTTATCCCTTCATAAGGACCCTTTTCATCGAATCCGTTCCGACTAAAGTGGGAGAGACTGGCACCCGCTAGCCACCTTATGCACCAAGTGCATGTCAATCGGTGGAACCTGTCTCACGTAAGAGTACGTATAAGGTCGGTCCGGGCCGCTTCATCCCACAATACCGTCGAAACAAGATTGGACTAGTAACGGTAGGCATATTGAACAACATCAATGCCCACAACTACTTTGTGTTCTACTCGTGCAAAGAATCTACGCAATAGACCTAGCTCATGATGCCATTGTTGGGTAACGTAGCAGAAATTCAAAATTTTCCTACGTGTCACCAAGATCTATCTATGGAGAAACCAGCAACGAGGGGAAGGAGAGTGCATCTACATACCCTTGTAGATCGCTAAGCGGAAGCGTTCAAGAGAACGGGGTTGAAGGAGTCGTACTCGTCGTGATTCAAATCACCGGAGATCCTAGTGCCGAACGGACGGCACCTCCGCGTTCAACACACGTACAGCCCGGTGACGTCTCCCATGACTTGATCCAGCAAGGAGAGAGGGAGAGGTTGAGGAAGACTCCATCCAACAGCAACACAACGGCGTGGTGATGGTGGAGGAGCGTGGCTATAAGAGGAGGAAGAAGAGACGCAGGGCTGCACCAACTAGAGATCGAATCGGGTGTGTTATGGGCAGCCCTAGGCCTCATATATATAGGGGAAGGGGAGGGGCTGCGCCCCCTCTAGGGTTCCCACCCCCTAGGGTGGCGGCAGCCCTAGATGGGGATCAAGGATGGCGGCCAAGAGGGGGAGATGAGAGGGAGGCGCACCAATATGGGCCTTAAGGCCCATATCCCTTAGGGTTTGCCCCCTTTCCACCTCTTAGGCGCCATGGGCCCTTGTGGGAGGCGCACCAGCCCACTAAGGGGCTGGTCCCTCACCACTCTTGGCCCATGCAAGCCTCCGGGGTTGGTGGCCCCACTTGGTGGACCCCCGGGACCCTCCCGGTGGTCCCGGTACATTATCGATAAACCCCGAAACTCTTCCAGTGACCAAAACAGGACTTCCCATATATAAATCTTTACCTCCGGACCATTCCGGAACTCCTCGTGACATCCGGGATCTCATCCGGGACTCCGAACAACATTCGGTAACCACATACAAACTTCCTTTATAACCCTAGCGTCATCGAACCTTAAGTGTGTAGACCCTACGGGTTCGGGAGACATGCAGACATAACCGAGACGTTCTCCGGTCAATAACCAACAGCGGGATCTGGATACCCATGATGGCTCCCACATGTTCCACGATGATCTCATCGGATGAACCACGATGTCAAGGACTTAATCAATCCCGTATTCAATTCCCTTTGTCTATCGGTATGTTACTTGCCCGAGACTCGATCATCGGCATCCAATACCTTGTTCAATCTCGTTACCGGCAAGTCACTTTACTCGTTCCATAACACATCATCCCGTGATCAACTCCTTGGTCACATTGCGCATATGATGATGTCCTACCGAGTGGGCCCAGAGATACCTCTCCGTTTACACGGAGTGACAAATCCCAGTCTCGATCCGCATAAAACAATAGATACTTTCGGAGATACCTGTAGTGCACCTTTATAGTCACCCAGTTACGTTGTGACGTTTGATACACCCAAAGCACTCCTACGGTATCCAGGAGTTACACGCTCTCATGGTCAAAGGAAGAGATACTTGACATTGGCAAAGCTCTAGCAGACGAACTACACGATCTTTGTGCTAGGCTTAGGATTGGGTCTTGTCCATCACATCATTCTCCTAATGATGTGATCCCATTATCAACGACATCCAATGTCCATAGCCAGGAAACCATGACTATCTGTTGATCACAACGAGCTAGTCAACTAGAGGCTCACTAGGGACATATTGTGGTCTATGTATTCACACGTGTATTACGATTTCCGGATAACACAGTTATAGCATGAATAAAAGACTATTATCATGAACAAAGAAATATAATAATAATCAATTTATTATAAACGGCCGCACAGAAAGTAATATTTTAAATTCAAGCATTGCTTAGCGCATATGAACAAGTTTTCAGCGCATAGGATAACACGAGCAAGTTCATTCAAAAATTACATCCTTGGTGCATTCATCCGCCATAAGGCGGGCACCGGCCAGAACATCCTTGTAATAGTTCTTGGGCTTGCGATGCTCCTTCCCCGGCGGCGGCCCGTCCCTCACAAGCTTCTCACCGTCCAGCTTACCCCAGTGCACCTTTGCATGGGCAAGGGCCCTACGGGCACCTTCGATGCAGACGGAGCGCTTGATGACCTCGAGCCTTGGACAAGCCTCCACCAGCCGCCGTACCAGTCCGAAGTAGCTCCCAGGGAGGGCCTCTCCAGGCCACAGCCGAACTATGAAGCCCTTCAGGGCATGTTCGGCCGCCTTGTGGAGCTCGACCAGCTGCTTCAGCTGGTCGCTCAAGGGCACAGGGTGTCCGGCCTCAGCATACTGAGACCAGAACACCTTCTCCGTCGAGCTGCCCTCCTCGGCTCGGTAGAATGTGGCGGCATCGAATACGCTGCGGGGAAGATCTGCGAATGCCCCTGGAGAGCTCCGGATTCGGGTAAGTAACAAGTAGTTTACTTTTGTATGTCTGCTTTGCATAGAGAATGCCTTACCCGCCGCTATCTTTTTCACCGCATCCAATTCCTGGAGGGCCTTCTGGGCTTCGACCTTGGCAGATTTGGCAGTTTTAAGGGCCGCAGCAAGCTCGGACGCTCGCGTCTTTGAGTCGAGCTCCAAACTCTCATGTTTTTTCATGAGAGCCTGAAGCTCTTGCTGCACCTCGCCGACCTGCGCCTCAAATGTCTCCCGCTTGGTGCGCTCCGTGGCCGCTCTCTTCTTGGCCTCGGACAGCGCCTGTTTGAGGGTCGCCACCTCAGTTGTGGCCCCTACAATAAGCAGTATACTCCTGTCATTTTTTGCAATTGCGTCTTCTTATAGGCATTTTTTCTATAAGGTATCTCTTACCTTCTTTCTCCTCGAGCTGCCGTTTGGCAAGGCCGAGCTCTTGCTCGGTTCGCTCGAGGCCCTGCTTCAGGGCACCCACCTCCGCAGACAGTGCGGCGGTGGCCAGCAACGAAGCCTGCATACGTATATTGACTCCTTTTTAGTTAGACTCCTGCGATATTTAATAGATCCTCTATTCGGCTTTTCTTTCCGAACGCCAAACAGAGCATCAGGGGCTACTGTGTATATGTTTAATATTTTTACATATTTCTACTTACCTCGAAGCCTGTTAGAAGGCTAGCACAAGCTTCAGTAAGTCCGCTTTTGGTGGACCGAACCTTCTGGACCATCGTACTCATGATGGTACGGTGCTCCTCGTCGATGGAGGCGCCCTTAAGCACCTCTAGCAAATTGTCTGGCGCCTCCGGTTGGACGGAGGATGCCGGCTCAATAGGCTTGCTCCTCTTGGCAGGAGTTCGCCTGCCGCGGTCCGGAACCGTTGATGATTCCGGCGCGGTGTCCGGCTTAAAGCCGGACTTGGAGCCCTGGGGGGTCTTGTCCCCTTTACTTCTGGAGTCCGGGAGGTCGCCTCGCGGCTCCTCCTGGACCACTTCCTCTTGCCCCGGAGCTTGTCGCGATGCCACTTCGGCGTCATCCGCAGCACAGGGGGAGGCAGCGGGCGGAACTGAATTAACGTCCGATGAATCCAGGGAGCCGCTCAACGACTCGTCGAGCCCGTCCTTGGGCGGGCTGCATGATTATATTCGACATTAGGGAAAGCTGCGCACCAAAAAGAATATCATGAGTTACTCTGGTATCCGAACACTTACGATTTCCCCGGACGCTTGGCCCTATCCGGCCACTCCTCTTCGTCCTCGTCGGCGTCAGGGGCGTAGTCCGGCGGAGGGGTTTTCCTCTTCTTGGACCCTTCGGCCTCCCCTACTAGGGCGGCCTTCCTCTTCTCTCCTCCCCCCGCTGGAGGGGGAGAGGTCTCTTCTTCCTCCTCCTCGTCTTCACGGGAGGAGTGCGTCTCGGACTCATCGGACGACGAGTCCGACACTCCCATATGCCGGGAACTCTTTCGAGTCCCCGTGGCCTTCTTCTTCTTGGCCTTCTTCTCCGGCACCACATAAGGTGCCGGAACCAGCAGCTTCACCAAGAGAGCAGGGGCTGGGTCTTCGAGCAAGGGAGCCGGACAGTTAATCAGTCCGGACTTCGCCTGCCAATCCTGTCAAAGGTGAGGGAGTTTAGATCCCGCATAGAATCAAACTATGAAGAAAACTTAACATCATGTAAAAGGTGAAAATATTTTACCTCGCCAGCAGGACGCTGCGAGCTGAATCCGCGGTCTTCGGAGGTGGATGTGGGAGCCTCGGCGCCTTTGGTTAGCCCCTTCTATACATCTTCATACATTGTGTTGAAGAGCCTGCTCCGAGTTCGGTGCTGTGCCGGGTTGAACTCCCACAAATTGAAGTCCCGTTCTTGACACGGAAGGACCCGGCGGACGAGCATGACCTGGACTACGTTGACAAGCTTGAGCTGCTTGTTCACCAGGGACTGGATGCATTTTTGCAGTCCGGTCACCTCTTCTTCGTCGCCCAACGACAAGCCTGTCTCCTTCCAGGACGTGAGCCGCGTAGGGGGTCCGGATCGGAATTCAGGGGCTGCGATCCACTTCAGATCGCGTGGCTCGGTGATGTAAAACCACCCTGACTGCCACCCCTTCAAGGTCTCCACAAAGGAGCCCTCGAGCCATAGGACGTTGGCTATTTTTCCCGCCATGGCACCTCCACACTCCACCTGGTTGCCGCGCACCACCTTTGGCTTGACGTTGAAGGTCTTGAGCCAGAGGCCGAAATGGGGGCGGATGCAGAGGAAAGCCTCTCACACGACGATAAACGCCGAGATATTGAGGATGAAGTTCGGGGCCAGATCGTGGAAATCTAGGCCATAGTAGAACATGAGCCCGCGGACAAAAGGGTGGAGAGGAAAACCCAGTCCGCGGAGGAAGTGGGGAAGAAATACTACCCTCTCATGGGGCCTTGGGGTGGGGAGAAGCTGCCCCTCCACAGGAAGCCGGTGCGCGATGTGTTTGGACAGGTATCCGGCCTTCCTTAGCCTTTTGACATGGCCCTCCGTGACGGAGGAGGCCATCCACTTGCCTCCCACTCCGGACATTGTTGGAGAAGGTTGAGGTAGGAAGTGCGGGCTTGGGCGCTGGAGCTCGAGTGCGCAGAAGATGGATAGGTAAAGGAGGAAGAAGGCATAGGTAAAAAGGTGGATCCTTATCCCCTTATATGAGCGGATGCAACTATGCGTCCCCACCAGCCTAGTAAAACTCACTTGCCTCCCAAGCGCCGTGATAAATGGCGCAGTTGGGTTACCCACGTCCGTATTGATGAGAATCCCGTAAATGGGGGACACGATCTCTGCTTTGACAAGGCATGCCAAGGAAACCGCCTCACGCTGAGGTGTAAAAGTGAAAACGATTCGAATAAAGGCTTGGCCGTAGTGTGATGTCACGCTGCGGAATACGTCAGTAGATTAGATTTGTGTTAATATTATTCTCTCTGTGGCAATACGTGGAAACTTGTTTTGCAGAGCCGGACAATACTCTTGGTGTTTACAAACTTTTATGAAGAATTTGGAGGAGGAACCCGCCTTGCAATGCCGAAGACAATCTACGCGCCGGACTCATCGTCATTGAAGCCTGGTTCAGGGGCTACTGAGGGAGTCCTGGATTAGGGGGTGTTCGGGTAGCCGGACTATACCTTCAGCCGGACTCCAAGACTATGAAGATACAAGATTGAAGACTTCGTCCCGTGTCCGGATGGGACTTTCCTTGGCGTGGAAGGCAAGCTTGGCGATGCGGATATTCAAGATCTCCTACCATTGTAACCGACTTTGTATAACCCTAACCCTCTCTGGTGTCTATATAAACCGGAGGGTTTTAGTCCGTAGGAGAACTTCATCATACAACAATCATACCATAGGCTAGCTTAGGGTTTAGCCTCCTTGATCTCGTGGTAGATCTACTCTTGTACTACCCATATCATCAATATTAATCAAGTAGGACGTAGGGTTTTACCTCCATCAAGAGGGCCCGAACCTGGGTAAAACATCGTGTTCCTTGCCTCCTGTTACCATCTAGTCTAGACGCACAGTTCGGGGCCCCCTACCAGAGATCCGCTGGTTTTGACACCGACAACGGTTCTCGTCCCCTTGGGACATGGCACATCGCGAAGGTGAAGCACCCCCTCATGCATCTGGATGATCTGAGGGTGCTGCACCACCTCCCGTAGATATGGGTTGATGACGTTCTTGAAGAACTTGTCCTTGGAGGAGCCTGAGGCAGCCATGGTAGATGGGATCTGATAGAAAACAACAAGGAAAAGAAAACAGAGGATTTCTCCGTGATACGGTGATCAACAGAAGTATATATAGATTTTTTTATCTTGGAGGACAAGTATATGGTAGAAAAACGGAGTACGGAAGCTGTCCCAGGTGGGCACAACCCTCTTTGTTTGGAGTTGTGCAGAATAGGTAGCCTGACGTAGCTTTTCCAGGTCCAGATTTTCAGTTGCCGGAATTCTCCCTCTTTGTGTGTACCTTGCATATTATGAGAGAAAAGGCATTAGAATTACTCCAAAAAGCATTATTATGCATAAAAACATCATAAATAACAGTAAGAAAACATGATGCAAAATGGACGTATCACTCCACCAGGCCCCCTCCCCCCCCCCTCGAACCCTAGCTCGTCGTCGCCGGTGCAGCTGCCGCCAACCCCTGCCGGTCTGACCATTCCTCCTAGCTTAGAAAATAAAGTTTAGGTTACCCAGCGATTCCCATACCGCCGCCCCACTCCCGTGAGTTTTTAGATGAGGCCTGCGGTGTCCCTCCCCGCTAGATCCACATCCCCTGCCCCAGAATGTCACGGACAAAGCTTGACAACGTATCCCGGGGAGCTCGACGAGCGTTCGGCCACGAAGAGGTTTATCATGGCCTCTCTGACGGACATTGGTGAGGTGGTTGTCGTTCGCCCCAACCTGTCGATCCCGGAGCAACACCTCGCCGCGAAAGCTGGCGAAGACGTTGACTATGTCGCCATGCCGAAGGCTTCACGTCAGCGGGCTAGCATATTACTGTATCTCGGGAAAGTTGGCTAGGACATCAAGCTCGTCGACAGCGACGGCTTCACGCGGGCCATGTCACAGGTCAAGTGGTACATCCCCAACCCCTCTGGTTCAACCGCCATTGATCTCTTCGACGGCCCTGCCGCTGATCTCCTCCGCCACACGGTCAAGGATTTGCAATCCTTGTACTCCATCGAGCCCATTTTGTCACTTCTGAAGGGCACGTTCTACGGCGGCGGCTTGGGATCCTCAATTGCGAAGTCAGATCTCATCGACCACGACCACGAGGAAGGCACCCACAAAGGTTCTTCCAAGGTGAAAAAACCCATATGTGACATCAGAGAGTGCACCATGGGTCTGTGCTCTTCCAACAGGAAGGATCCCGTCCATGACATGTGAGGCAACATCCTATCAGCAAATCTTACCTTTTCTAGTTTTCCAACCCGTACCCTTTGTTGTAGTAGCATTTGCCATGCGGTGTTTTAACTGTGTCGTGTTTAATTATTTAGTTATGCAAAAATGTATTGCTCAATAGGGCTATGTGATGTTTAAGTACAAATTGTCCACTTCAGTCTCACGAATGGCTATATTTGGTTGTTTATAGTGAGTAGATGCCTTGTTTATCTGTATTTGCTTGTTAGGTTGGTTGCAGTGAGCATTTGTCCAGTTATCGAGCAGATGCCTTGTTTATCTGTATTTGGTTGTTAGGTTGGTTGCAGTGAGCATTTGTCCATTTATCAAGCAGATGCCCTGTTTATCTATATTTGCTTGTTAGGTTGGTTGCACATTTGTCCAGTTTTCAAGCATATGCCCTATTTATCTGTATTTGCTTGTTAGGTTGGTTGTGGTGAGACGATGTCCAGTTTTCAATGACTATATTTGGTTGTTATACTGATCATTTGTGCCTTGTTTATTTCAGTCATTCACAATGTGATGTTCATTATGTGCAAGTCGGAATTGTGCCGCTCGATTGCATCAATACCAGTTTGAACGGCTATATTTGGTTCCAATTATGTCTGGTATAGTTAACACATGCCCTTTATTTCAGTTTTACACATTTATCCAGTGTGATGTTTAAGCATTACCTACATTCTATTCATTTTCAACAATACCAGTTTGAATTGCAATACTCGATGGTTGTTAAGCCTGTTGTAGGTAACATTGTCTTCCATTTTATATCTGCTTTAACAACATGCTAAAACCAACACATTCAAGCTATCATTCGGAGATGGTGTTTGAGGGAGTCCTGGATTAGGGGGTCTCCGGAGAGCCGGACTATATCCTTTGGCCGGACTGTTGGACTATGAAGATACAAGATTGAAGACCTCGTCTCGTGTCCGGATAGGACTCTACTTGGCGTGGAAGGGAAACCAGGCAATTCGGATATGTATATCTCCTTCTTTGTAATCGACCTTGTGTAACCCAAGCCCTTTCCGGTGTCTATATAAACTGGAGGGTTTTAGTCTGTTGGACAACATATAATCATACCATAGGCTAGCTTCTAGGGTTTAGCCTCTCCGATGTCATGGTAGATCAACTCTTGTAATACTCATATCATCAAGAATAAATCATGCAGGACGTAGGGTTTTACCTCCATCAAGAGGGCCCGAACCTGGTAAAACATCGTGTCCCCTGCCTCTTGTTACCATCCGCCTTAGACGCACAATTCGGGACCCCCTACCCGAGATCCGCCGGTTTTGACATCGACATTGGTACTTTCATTGAGAGTTCCTCTGTGTCGTCGCCATTAGGCTTGATGGCTTCTTCGATCATCGATAGCCATGCAGTCCAGGGTGAGACTTTTCTCCCCGGACAGATCTTTGTGTTTGGTGTCTTTGCACTGCGGGCCAACTCTCTTGTCCATCTGGAGCAGATCGAAAGTTACGCCCCTGGCCATCAGGTCAGGTTTGGAAGCTTAAAATACAAGATCGATATCCGCGGAGACTTGATCTTCGACGGATTCAAGCCCCTGCCTTGTGCGCCACGCGATCACGATGAGTACGATTTAGCTCTACCATCGGACCGTATTCAGGAGATCGCACCGGCAGCCGCTCCGAGCCTCAATTCGGAGCCAGTTGCGCCATCCATCGACGGGTGGATGGACCCCGTCACGAAGGCCATATCCTCAGCGGTGATCGAACCGAATATCGACCTTACCCTTCACGAGAGCCGTGTTGCCAAATTGTCGAATCCTTCTCTGGCCATGGACTCCGAACCGCCTGCGCCCGTTCCTATCGAATCCAATTGGGCGCCGATCATGGAGTTTACCTCCGCGGATATTTTTCAGCACTCACCCTTTGGCAACATACCGAAATCATTAAGGTCTCTCTCCCTGTCAGGAGAGGCCCGGCCAAACTACGTCCGGCAGTATTGGGATGCGGATGACGAAGAAATTCACCGCCCACCCACCACCCACTTAGTAGCCACTATCGATGACTTAACCGACATGCTCGACTTCGACTCTGAAGACATCGACGGTATGGACGACGATGCGGCAGGTGAAGAGGAACCACTGCCCACACGGCACTGGACGCCCATTTCATCACATGACGTATTCATGGTGAACGCACTGATACCTCTCCGTCGTATCTACTTTTCAAAACACTTTTGCCCTTGTTTTGGACTCTAACTTGTATGATTTGAATGGAACTAACCCGGACTGACGCTGTTTTCAGCAGAATTACCATGGTGTTGTTTTATGTGCAGAAAACAAATATTCTTGGAATGACCTGAAACTCCACGGGAGGTCTTCGAAAAAATAATAAAAAACCCTCACCAAATATGAAGACCAGGGGGCCCACACCCTTCTCACGAGGGTGGGGGCGCCCCCCCAGGGCGCGCTCCCCTACCTCATGGGCCCCCTGTTGACACTCCGACACCAACTCCAACTCTATATATTTGCTTTCAGCGAGAAAAAAATCGGGAGAAGAAATCATCGCGTTTTACGATACGGAGCCGCCGCCAAGCCCTAAAACCTCTCGGGAGGGCTGATCTGGAGTCCGTTCGGGGCTCCGGAGAGGGGGATTCATCGCCATCGTCATCATCAACCATCCTCCATTACCAATTTCATGATGCTCACCGCCGTGCGTGAGTAATTCCATCGTAGGCTTGCTAGACGGTGATGGGTTGGATGAGATTTATCATGTAATCGAGTTAGTTTTGTTAGGGTTTGATCCCTAGTATCCATTATGTTCTGAGATTGATGTTGCTATGACTTTGCTATGCTTAATGCTTGTCACTAGGGCCCGAGTGCCATGATTTCAGATCTGAACCTATTATGTTTTCATGAATATATGTGAGTTCTAGATCCTATCTTGCAAGTATATAGTCACCTACTATGTGTTATGATCCGGCAACCCCGAAGTGACAATAATCGGGACCACTCCCGGTGATGACCATAGTTTGAGGAGTTCATGTATTCACTTTGTGCTAATGCTTTGTTCCGGTTCTTTATTTAAAGGAGGCCTTAATATCCCTTAGTTTCCAATAGGACCCCGCTGCCACGGGAGGGTAGGACAAAAGATGTCATGCAAGTTCTTTTCCATAAGCACGTATGACTATATACGGAATACATGCCTACATTACATTGATGAACTGGAGCTAGTTCTGAGTCACCCTATGTTATGACTGTTACATGATGAACCGCATCCGGCATAATTATCCATCACTGATCTGGTGCCTATGAGTTTTCCATATACTGGTTTACGCTTATTTACTTTTCTGCTGCTACTATTACAATCACTACAAAATACCAAAAATATTACTTTTGTTGTCTTTACTTTTGTTGCCGCTACCACCACTATCATATTACTTTGCTACTAAACACTTTGCTGCAGATACTAAGTTTCCAGGTGTGGTTGAATTGAAAACTCAGCTGCTAAATACTTGAGAATATTCTTTGGCTCCCCGTGTGTCGAATCAATAAATTTGGGTTGAATACTCTACCCTCGAAAGCTGTTGCGATCCCCTATACTTGTGGGTTATCAAGACCAATTTCTGGCGCCGTTGCCGGGGAGCATAGCTCTATTCTTTGAGTCACTTGGGATTTATATCTGCTGGACACTATGAAGAACTTGAGAGATCCAAAAACCAAGATCTATCCCTCAACTACGAGGAGAGGTAAGGAACTGCCATCTAGCTCTGCACTGATTCACCTTCTGTTATGAGTAAGTTTGCAACACCTACAACTGCTTCTGCTATTCGTTCGGATATGTCGCATGTTATTGATGATGCCACTTCTGCTATGCATGATACTTATGATGAAACTGCTTATATGTTTGATACTACTGTGCCCCTTAGTGAATTTCTTGATGAACAAATTTCTAGGGCTAGAGAAAGAGAAATTATTGAATATGAATACGATGATGATAGTGATGATGAAAACATGCCTGTTATTCCTAAAGGTTATCTTTTTGATAGGGATGCTTCTTTAGCTATTTTAGCTTGCAGAGATAGATATGAGCTTAAGAGGTTATTAATTAAATGGAACAAAGAATCACTTAGAGATAAAATGAAACCCGACCCTTCTTTTGCTACTTCACCTATATGTGCTCCTGATAAGGATTATGAATTCTTTGTTGATCCTGTTATAATTACTTTGGTTGAATCTGATCCGTTTTATGGCTATGAATCTGAAACTGTTGTGGCACATCTTACTAAGTTAAATGATATAGCTGCCCTGTTCACTAATAATGAGAGATCACGTTACCTCTATTTACTCAAAATATTTCCGTTCTCATTAAAGGGTGATGCTAAGATATGGTTTAATTCTCTTGATCCTGGTTGTGTGCATAGTCCCCAGGATATGATTTATTACTTCTCTGCTAAATATTTCCCTGCTCATAAGAAACAAGCTGCTTTGAGGGGAAAATACAACTTTGTGCAAATTAAAGAAGAGAGTCTCCCACAAGCTTGGGGGAGGCTTCTCAGGTTACTTAATGCTTTGCCTGATCATCCTCTTAAGAAACCTCAAATACTTGATATCTTTTATAATGGACTAACCGATGCTTCCAGAGATTACCTGGATAGTTGTGCTGGTTCTCTTTTCAGGGAAAGAACACCGGATGAAGCTAAAATTCTATTAAATAATATGTTGACAAATGAAAATAATTGGGCACCTCCTGAGCCAGCTCCTGAGCCAACTCCTGCTCCAATTACTGAGCCTATTCCTAAACCAACTCTGAAGAAGAGAGGAGTTTTATTTCTCAGTCCCGAAAATATGCAAGAGGCAAAGAAATCTATGAAAGAAAAAGGTATTAAAGCTGAAGACGTTAAGAATTTACCTCCTATTGAAGAAATACATGGTCTTAATATACCGCCTGTTGAAGAAACATATGATCTCAATTATTTATTTACTGAAGAACCTCCTGATCCCGATATCCCGACACAAGTAGTAAAGGTAAATTCTCTCTATAGATATGATAAAGCTGAAGTCCCTCCTACTAAAATTGCTAGTCAGTGCTTGGATGAGTTTAATAACTTTATGTTTAAGCAAGACGACTTCAATGCTTATTTTGGTAGACAATTAAAAGAAAATGCTTATATGATTAGATGCTTGGGTGATTATACGGCTGATATTAAAGGTGAACTTAAACTTGTTAGCAAACATGCTTCCATGGTTACCACTCAAGTAGAACAAGTACTTAAGGCTCAAAAAGAAGTGCTTGATGAAATGAATAGTAAGAAAAATGATTATGCTGTTAGAGTGGCTACTAGAACTGGTAGAATGACTCAGGAACCTTTGTATCCTGAAGGCCACCCTAAGAGAATCGAGCAAGATTCTTAGAGAAATAATATTGATGTTCCTAGTTATTCTAAAAAGAAGAAGAAAAATGATAGAACTGTGCAAACTTCTAGAGAACCTATTGCCGAACCACCTGATAATCCAAATGATATTTCTATGTCTGATGCTGAAACACAATCTGGTAATGAACATGAACCTAGTAAAAATATTAATGATGATGTTCATGTTGATGCTCAACCTAGTAATGATAATGATGTAGAAATTGAACCTGCTGTTGATCTTGATAACCCACAATCAAAGAATCAATGTTATGATAAAATAGACTTTGTTGCTAGGAAACATGGTAAAGAAAGGGAACCTTGGGTTCAGAAACCCATGCCTTTTCCTCCGAAACCATCCAAGAAAAAGGATGATGAGGATTTTGAGCACTTTGCTGAAATGATTAGGCCTATCTTTTTGCGCATGAGATTAACTGATGTGCTCAAAACAAATCCTTATGCTAAAAGAAAGACACCAGAAGCTGAGATTTCCACCATGCTTCCTAATTATACTTTTAAGGGTGGAATACCAAAGAAACTTGGAGACCCTGGAGTACCTACTATACCTTGCTCCATCAAAAGAAACTATATTAAAACTGCTTTATGTGATCTTGGAGCCGGTGTTAGTGTTATGCCTCTCTCTTTATATCGTAGACTTGACTTGAACACCTACCGAAATATCTTTGCAAATGGCTGATAAATCAACTGCTATACCTGTCGGTATTTGTGAGGATGTGCCTGTTCTGGTTGCAAACGTTACTATTTTAACGGACTTTGTTATACTTGATATTCCCGAGGATGATAGTATGTCTATTATTCTTGGAAGACCTTCTCTTAATACCGCAGGGGCTGTTATTGATTGCAACAAAGGCAATGTTACTTTTCATGTTAACGGTAATGAGCATACTGTACACTTTCCGAGGAAACAACCTCAAGTTCATAGTATCAACTCTATTGGGAAAATTCCATCAATTATATTTGGAGGTTTTGAATTTCCTCTTACTACTGTCAAGAAGAAATGTGATATTCTTATTATTGGGGACGTGCATATCCCCGTTGAGGTAACTTAGTGCTATTCGAAATTTCTCCGGTTTCATGATTATCGGAATGAGTTTGTTAACAAGACTTGATCAACCTTGTTAGTGGATTCTTTTTGATGAGCATGAGATGGATGAAACTAGAAGCACAGACTTCTATACCCTCTCTATATGTTCTGCTATTTATATTAAATAAAGTAAAAATAGTACTTTTCTGTCTATTTTCTGATTATCCGTGCAATATAAAAATAACCCGAAAATAAAAGTCCTCAGAATGCCATGCCAATTTAATATAATTTTTTCGGGAATATTTGAGAATTTACTGTGCAAAAATTACCGCGGGAGGAGCTGCCACCTGGTCACGAGGGTGGTGGGCGCCCCCCCTATAGGACGCGCCCCCCTGCCTCATGGGCCCATGGTGGCCCTCCTCCACTTATACCAGCACCCATCTTCTTCCTCTATCTCACACAAACCCGAAAAACCAACTCAAGCACGAGTTCCAGCCACTTTTGCTATGATTTTCGATCTCCTTGCTCAAAGCACCTCTCGCAAAACTGCTTGGGGAGATTGTTCCTTGGTATGTGACTCCTCCATTGGTCCAATTAGTTTTTGTTCTAGTGCTTTATTCTTTGCAAATTTGTGCTGCATAGGTGACCATGTTCTTGAGCTTGCATGTCAAATTTATATGGTTCCAAGTAGTTCTAATGCGTGATATAGGCTCTAGGCACTTGTAGGAGTAGTTGCTATCAGTTTTATTGAATTTGGTTTACTTTTATTTCGAAGTTACTAAAAATTTCAGAATTTTTCAGAGAAAAAGAATATGTTTAGGAAGATGTTCCAAGGTGGTTCCTCTAAGAAGCAAGGACCCAGAATTGCTATGCGCGATGCTGACGAGGATCCACCAAGAGACGCTCTGGTACGGCCTTGTAAATGGCCGTCGGAAAATTTTATGGACCGTGCGGGAATTAAAGAAGAATTCAAATCATATTTGCGCAATGCCGGTCTTGAGGATTTTGAGGCTAACAAATGCCCCCAGTATTATGATCTCACAAGTTCATTTGTGAGGAGGTTTGAGTATTCATCTTCGTGTAATTCTCCTTCAGTCATGTTTGATCTTTATGACAAATCTTATACCATGGACTTAGAAGATTTTACTTCTGCTTGCGAACTTCCATCACGGGGCAGTATTAGGGATCCCCCTAAATCTGAATTTAGAAACCTTCTTGCTAATATAACTATGGGGGAATCTAGAGATATAACGCAGGCTACCATAGGGAGCATTCACTTTCCTGCTATACATTATTTTGCTCTCTTCATTGGTAGATGCATAAATGCTAAGGATGAAGCATGTCACATGTGGGTCCCTGATCTCAGTATTCTTAGGAGTGATGTGTAAGGAGACCAATCTTATCATATGGGAGCCATTGTAGCTCGTAGGTTGCATCATAATAGACATAATGGAGATTTCTTTGGAGGAATTTATGCAACCTGCTTAGCTCATTTTCTTGAAGTAGACATTCGTGAGGGTGATATGGAGTTGCCTCCTGCATATTTAGATTATAACTCTATGGCATCACACCAGTTTGTTGAGAGGCCTGAATCACCTCTCTTATATCGCTTAATTTTTTATAAATGACGTGTCTTCCGTATTACTCTCCCTGCGCCTGCCTTCTTTGATTCACAGACAAAAGGAAGATATGTTATTACCAGAGAGGAGGCAGAAGAGTACGAGAGGGGAGCGGAGGCAGCTCAACTCCACGCTGCAGCTCAGCAGGCGATAACCGCTGCACATCAGTATGATCCCAACTATTCTTCCTCATCACAGTACGACCCCAACAATTATTATTATGGATATCCGCCAGGCCAGCCGTGGCCATAAACCAACTTAGGCCAAAAGCCTAAGCTTGGGGGAGTACGTATTTCTCACCGACATTACATTTATGTTCACACACACTCATTGCTAGATGTCGGTGCTCATACTTTTTCACTGTAATATCCATGCTAGTTTATTTTCTTTTTCCTGCTTTCTTCTTGTGTGTTTGTTAAACCTTAAGAAAAACCAAAAAAAATTAGTAGTAGTTTATTTTCTGCTATAGTAATAATTAAAAAGAAAACCCAAAAATAGTTCCCGTTCTTCTTCTGCTTGTTGGGAGCTTTCCCGTGTAAATACTTTTATTTCTTTTCTTTTCTTTGCAGGTCAGTAGGAGAAGACCATAATTAAATTGTTGAAGTGGCTCTTATATGCATTATTGTTGAATTAACCAAAGAGCCCATATTGCCTTGTCTTCCCCTGTTTATTGAATGCTCGCAGATTCCAGCTTAGTCCAATGCACGTGCACTCTTATTATTATTCACACCGTTCGGTCGTGCAAAGAAATGCAATTATGATGATATATGATGGACTGAATGAGATGAGAAAAGCTAGTATGAACTTGACCTCTTTTGTTTTTTGTAAATATGATGAGTCACATGTTCTTGATTCAGCTTATTATGAATAAACATGTTTGCAATGACAATTAGAGATCATAGTTGCTTGTGCCATGCTTGATTTGCTATGAGTTATAATGATTTACCTTGTGTGCCAACATGCTATTAAGATGGTTGTGATGTGGTATGATGGGGTGGTATCCTCTTTTGAATGATTTAAGCGACTTGACTTGGCACATGTTCACGCATGTAGTTGAAACAAAATCAACATAGCCTTCACGACATTTATGTTCATGGTGGATTATATCCTACTCATGCTAGCATCCAATGTTTATTAATTTTAATGCATGTACATGGCTGTTGTCGCTCTCTAGTTGGTCGCTTCCCAGTCTTTTGCTAGCCTTCACCTGTACTAAGCGGGAATATTGCTTGTGCATCCAATCCCGTAAACCCCAGAGTTATTCCAGATGAGTCCACTATACCTTCCTATATGCGGTATCTACCTGCCGTTCCAAGTAAATTTGTATGTGCCGAACTCTAAACCTTCAAATAAACATTCTGTTTTGTATGCTCAAATAGCTCATGTATCAACCAAGGTTGTCCTTATCTTCCGTGTTAGGTGGGTTATTCTCAAGAGGAGTGGACTCCGCTCCTCACTCACGAGAAAATGGCTGGTCACCGGGATGCCCAGTCCCATGCTTTATGCAAACTAAATCAAAATTAATTGCAAACAAAACTCCCCCTGGGACCTGATGTATGTTGGAGGCACTCGTTGTTTCGAGCAAGCCATGGATTGATGCTTGTTGGTGGAGGGGGAGTATAAACTTTACCATTCTGTTTGGTAACCGCCTATAATGTGTTTAGCATGGAAGATATCGCCATCTCTTAGTTGTTACGTTGGCAATGAAAGTATACCACTCAAAATACAATTTATCTCTATTTCAAAACCGAGCTCTGGCACCTCTACAAATCCCTGCTTCCCTCTGTGAAGGGCCTATCCATTTACTTTTATGTTGAGTCATCACCCTCTTATTAAAAAGCACTAGCTGGAGAGCACAACCGTCATTTGCATTCATCACTGTTAATTTATATTGGGTGTGACTATGATTGGATCTCTTTTACCATGAATTAGAATGTCTAGTCAGTCCTTGATCTTTAAAGGTGCTCTGCATTTATGTTTTGCGGTCTCAGAAAGGGCTAGCGAGATACCATCTTGTTATATCATATTATGAATGTTTTGAGAAAGAGTTGTCATCCAAGATCTATTATTATGACTTGCTAGTTGATTATGCTATTGATACGAGTAATTGTGAGACCTGAGAATTATTGCAAATGTGGTTAGTTATGATCTATGCTGAAAACTTGAATGCTGGCTTGACATAGTTACAACAACAAGAGCAAACAGAGTTTGTAAAAGTTTTTCTTTCTTTCTTTCAGTTTGTCAACTGAATTGCTTGAGGACAAGCAAGGGTTTAAGCTTGTGGGAGTTGATACGTCTCCGTCGTATCTACTTTTCCAAACACTTTTGCCCTTGTTTTGGACTCTAACTTGTATGATTTGAATGGAACTAACCCGGACTGACGCTGTTTTCAGCAGAATTACCATGGTGTTGTTTTATGTGCAGAAAACAAATATTCTCGGAATGACCTGAAACTCCACAGGAGGTCTTAGAAAAAATAATAAAAAATCCTCGCCAAATATGAAGACCAGGGGGC
>NC_041392.1:511457243-511469447 GCF_002162155.2 Triticum dicoccoides | reverse complement strand
TGTTGACCCTCCGACGCCAACTCCAACTCTATATATTTGCTTTCGGCGAGAAAAAAATCGGGGAGAAGAAATCATCGCGTTTTACAATACGGAGCTGCCGCCAAGCCCTAAAACCTCTCGGGAGGGCTGATCTGGAGTCTGTTCGGGGCTCCGGAGAGGGGGATTCGTCGCTGTCGTCATCATCAACCATCCTCCATCACCAATTTCATGATGCTCACCGCCGTGCGTGAGTAATTCCATCGTAGGCTTGCTGGATAGTGATGAGTTGGATGAGATTTATCATGTAATCGAGTTAGTTTTGTTAGGGTTTGATCCCTAGTATCCATTATGTTCTGAGATTGATGTTGCTAGACTTTGCTATGCTTAATGCTTGTCACTAGGGCCCGAGTGCCATGATTTCAGATCTGAACCTATTATGTTTTCATGAATATATGTGAGTTCTACATCCTATCTTGCAAGTCTATAGTCACCTACTATGTGTTATGATCCGGCAACCCCGAAGTGACAATAATTGGGACCACTCCCGGTGATGACCATAGTTTGAGGAGTTCCTGTATTCACTTTGTGCTAATGCTTTGTTCCGGTTCTCTATTAAAAGGAGGCCTTAATATCCCTTAGTTTCCAATAGGACCCGCTGCCACGGGAGGGTAGGACAAAAGATGTCATGCAAGTTCTTTTCCATAAGCACGTATGACTATATACGGAATACATGCCTACATTACATTGATGAACTGGAGCCAGTTCTGAGTCACCCTATGTTATGACTGTTACATGATGAACCGCATCCGTCATAATTATCCATCACTGATCCGGTGCCTACAAGTTTTCCATATACTGGTTTACGCTTATTTACTTTTCCGCTGCTACTATTACAATCACTACAAAATACCAAACATATTACTTTTGCTGTCTTTACTTTTGTTGCCGCTACCACCACTATCATATTACTTTGCTACTAAACACTTTGTTGTAGATACTAAGTTTCTAGGTGTGGTTGAATTGAGAACTCAGCTGCTAATACTTGAGAATATTCTTTGGCTCCCCGTGTGTCGAATCAATAAATTTGGGTTGAATACTCTACCCTCGAAAGCTGTTGCGATCCCCTATACTTGTGGGTTATCACGCACCCAAAGTAAATAACGACGAGGAACGGAAGGACGCAGCGAAGGGTGGTTCCCTCGAGCAGCAGTCAAAGCGGCGGCGTAAACGCCGCTCCAAATCCCGCCTTGGCATAAATAACGATCACATAGACCCAGCGTTAGAGTAGGGTGAACCATTGCCCGACCACGGCAACACGGAAAATCAAGCCGAAGAACCCAACCCCGTCGAAGATAACAGTCCGGACGACATCACACCGGACAGGCGCCAGGAGCAACATAATGCCCACCAAAGGCTTGTTGCCACGGCGAGGAGTCTGAAAAAACAGAAGCAAAGGCTCAAGGCTGCACAAGACACACTCAAAATCAAATGGAGTGAAGTACTCAACACAGCAACGAAGTACGGCAGTAATCGCCACACCAAGAGCTATCCGAAGCGAAAGTTGCTACCTGAATTCAATGAGGAGGCCTTAGATCCTCCACAATTAAAAAATAAAATGGCCATCCGGTCGGATAGACGACCTCATAGCCAACATAAAGTGGCAATCGACGCCGCACATAAACCAGTACGCGATCCACGTAAGGGCTCGCATCAAAAGGATAGCGCAACCAGATCCATCTATGGACCACGCAGGCGCGCTCCAACATACAACGCGACACAACAAACATTTGAATACCATGGTACACCCAAATAAAGGGGTGCCGCACACCCTCTATGTTTTACCGATGAGGTGCTGGATCATGAATTTCCAGAGGGATTCAAACCCGTAAACATAGAGGCATACGACGGACCAACAGACCCTGGGGTCTGGATTGAGGATTACATCCTCCATATCCATATGGCTCGAGGAGATGATCTCCACGCCATCAAGTACTTACCCCTCAAGCTCAAAGGGCCAGCTCGGCACTGGCTTAAAAGCCTCCCTGAAAACTCCATCGGAAGCTGGGAAGAGCTCGAAGACGCCTTTCGGGCAAACTTTCAAGGGACATATGTCCGACCACCGGATGCAGACGATTTAAGTCATATAACTCAACAGCCCGATGAGTTAGCCCGAAAGCTTTGGAACATGTTCCTCACTAAAAAGAACCAAATAGTCGATTGTCCGGACGTCGAAGCCTTAGCAGCTTTTAAACATAGCATCCGAGACGAATGGCTTGCCAGACACCTCGGTCAAGAAAAGCCGAGAACAATGGCAGCATTAACAAGCCTCATGACCTGTTTTTGCACGGGCGAGGACAGCTGGTTAGCCAGATGCAGCACCAGCGACCCAAGTACATCCGAAGTCGGGGATGGAAACGGGAAATCACGACGCAGCAAGAACAAGCGCCGGAATAAGGAAGACAGCCCGAAGAGCACGGCGGTAAAACCCGGATTTTGAAGCTCTCGGCCAGGCCAGCAGAAGCCACCCTCCAAAGGCAACAGAGACGAACTGTCCAGCCTAAGCAAAATTCTGGATCAAATATGTCAGATCCATAGCACCCAAGATAAACCTGCAAATCACACCCACAGAGAATGTTGGGTCTTCAAATAGTCCGGCAAGCTCAACGCCGAACACAAGGGACAGGATACACCAAGTGAAGACGAGGATGAGCCTCACAATCAAAGCAAAGGGGAACATAAGAAATTCCCACCAGAAGTCAAAACAGTCAACGTGTTACACGTGATAAAAGGGAGAAACAAAGCGGCACCCTTAGAGGAACATGCTCCAGGGCCTATCACCGCGGAGGTCCGCCACTGGTCATCCCAACCGATCACCTTCGACCATCGGGATTACTCGGCAAGTATCCGGCGTGCAGGATGGGCTGCCTTGGTATTAGATCCAGTAATTGACATATACCACTTCACCCGAGTCCTGATGGACGGTGGCAGCAGTTTAAATCTGATATATCAGGACACAGTCTGCAAAATGGGGATAGACCCAACAAAAATTTTCCGCAGCAATGCTACCTTTAAAGGAGTAACGCCAGGCCCGGAGGCTCACTGCAGGGGCTCCCTGCTACTAGAGGTTATATTCGGCTCCCCCGACAACTTCCTCAGCGAAAATTTAACCTTCCACGTCGCTCCGTTCCAAAGTGACTATCAAGCACAACTCGGACGCGAAGCTTTCGCTCGTTTTAAAGCAATACCTCATTACGCTTCCCTCAAACTCAAGATGTCTGGTCCATGTGGCATCATTACAGTAAATGGAAATATTCAGCGCTCCTTGCACGCCGACGACGGTGCGGCCGCCTTGGCTGCCGCACACTAAACGGCCTCACCAACTCAAGCATTTGACAGGTCGTTAAGACCACGGACACGGCTAGACGAGTCCAGCTCAGCCATATGTAATTAATACATGTTTGATGGCTATACCCCTATTACAATAAAAGGGGCTCAACACGCGCGCAAAAGTGGCAATAAGGCTCACCTTCACTCATTTTCACCGTTATATTGTTTATTTAGTATAACTTAACTTTCGCACGGCAACTTTTCAATTAAGTTCCTCTCTTTTTCAGATGACCATCATGCTACACCCGTCCAGAATACGGCACAACGGAGACACAGGTGCAGACGTGCAGCAGGGACCCGTTCCAAGGATTCTTTATAGATTAAGACCCTGTGTAAACCTTTTTTACTGTCTCTTGTTGATTTACATCCCCCGGATTCTCAGTAAAACCGACAAGGATGGTGACGTCTTGGCATGTGGCCACGCAAGAATAATGCACGTACCTGGACACCAGGGGCTTATTACAAAGGGTATTGTTTAGACCTGGTTTACACCATAAAGACCGAATACCTTAGGGAGTGTTCGGCGTCGTGAGTTTGGACTTATATGCATCAGCTCCGAGTCATGTCTTTGGTCAAATGTTGGGTTTGCCCGGCTCCTGTGTTTTGCTGCCTTACGTTTCGCTCTATTGGCTAAGGTGGCACTAGGAGAACTACTGCGATTGTGCCCTGGTTCATCCGGACGAGCACCTCAGTAGAGAAAGCCGAAAACTGACTGTCATGATATAGCGTGAGACTGGGCAACCACTCGATGACCTATCGGAATCTTCAGGATTCCTCCGCATTAACGAAGGGCCGTTTCCCGAGCAGGCATGTACGCACCCCGAATCCGGGCGAGTGCGGAGCCACCAGGGGCTATATAGTAGCCCCACATTCAAACTCCTATGGCTAAGTGAAAGTGTTAAAGCATTATAGTCCGGTTGCCTAGTTCGCTGCGCTATCACCTCCTTACTAGGACCAAGACGTTGGATTAAGTGTGAATACGCGTCTTCTGCGAACACCCCCGCATTGTATGCTTGGGGGCTGAAGCCGAGGACTGCAATCTTTCAGGTTATATACATATATACATAAACGGACACACAGGAGGCATCACAAAACTTTCGGGCAAAAGTATAAACACAACCTTGATAAATTTAATAAAACATAGTTTTTACAATGGGAATACATGTCACTCAAACATAATATTCTTCGAGCACCCTCAAGAACTTCTTCAAAATAGTGCTCGGCAGCCACTCGGCCTATGGCCGAACCCTACGTCGCGACAGTGGTAGCATCCATCTCCGCCCAGTATGCTTTGACACGGGAAAGGGCCATCCGCGAGCCTTCTATGCACGCCGACCTCTTCATCGCATTGATGCACGGCACCGCACCAAGGAACTGTTGCACCAGGCTAAAATAACTGTTCGGCTTTGGCCTTTCCGGCCACAGCTCATCCACGACAGACCTCATGGCGAGTCCGGACATCCTATTAAGTTCGACCCATTCGGCTAGCTGATCGGTCAATGGAAGCGGATGCTCTGGAACGTTAAACTGCGACCAGAACAGCTTGTCCGCTTCATGATCTGTTTGATCTCAGAAGTATTCGGCCGCATCGACAGCGCTCGCCGCCAAGTCCAGATATGCGTCTGCCAAACTCCACAGCCGATCCAGAGGGGCATACCGCGGATCTCCGAACTTTCTCCGCAGCAAAAAGGGCTTCGAGCCACAATGTCACACGCTTCACGCAGCTCCTCCTTCTTTGCTCTCATGGCAGAATGTGTGTCTTTGGTCGCCATCGTGGCCTTTTCAAGGTCCATCGCCTTCGCTCGGTTTTCTTCCTCAAGGAACTAGCAACAGTCGGCAGTGTCTTTCAACTTTACAGCCATCTTGGTCATTTTCTCTTTGCTCTCGCAATGCGCGGCCTTCTCGGCTCTTAACTCTTCGGTCGCCTTTAAAGCAGCCGCATTACTACTCCTTGCTTGTTCTTTGGCCCGGGAAAGTTCCGCCCGAAGGGTCTCCATGGTGGTAGCTCCGTCTATAGTCACAACATATTAAAGATACTGGCATCACGCTGCTCTTACTATGTGACATTCACTAGAAAATATCACTTACCCTGTGCCTCGTCAAGCCGCTTGTTAACAAGCTCGATGTCGGCATCCGCCGCATCCAGTTGCCGCTTTAGTTCGGCAAACTCATGAGTCCGGCTAGCCACCGGAGCTTACACTACCTGCACATAAAGGCGATATGGTTACTACCTGGGACTATGATCCTCTGTTTGCCGCCGTTCTCGGTGACAACCAGAGTCTCAGGGGCTACTATCTACATAGGGCACACCTAAAATGTGCGGTACTATCACAAAGGTATATCATTTTACGTACCTCAAAGCCTGTTAGTAGACTCATAAAGGCGTCATGCAACCCGCTTTCGGTGGACGAAATCCTTTCCATCACAGTACCCATCAACGTACGGTGTTCTTCTGAGATGGTCGCTCGCTTCAGCAGATCCCTCAGTGCGTCCGATCGCATACCAGACAGCGCCGTACTCTTTTGTTTGCCCTCTTCAAGAGCCGGATGCTGGGGACTTCGGGTGACTATAGGATTATCTTCTGGCCTCACCGGATTTGGAGAGGCCCTCCATGAGGACACTTCAAGGTCACCCGCTTCTTGAGCGGGGGAGTCTGGGAGAGGTGTTTTGCTCTCCATCATCTTTGGAAGAAGGTCCCCTGAAGACAAGCTCTGTTGAGAACGGCTAAGATCCGAACTGCAAGATAAACGCTTCGGTTATTTTCCTCGGAAGTAAGGTAGAATATCTCTACTATTAAGTAGATTTTGATCACTTACGACTCGTTAGAGGGCTGATCCCTGCACGGGCTTTGTGTGGCAAGAGCACCTTCTAGGGCAGGACCCTCTGCTAGAGACTTCTTCTCCCGTTTGGAAGCCTTGGTTTCCGGATCTTCAGAGGCAGTCCTCTTCCTTCCCCGGAGCGAGAGAAGGTCAGATTCTTCCCCTTGGTTATCCTCCCTCACGGAGGCGCTCATTCCCTCGGTTGGAATTGGTAGCAACGGGGGACCGCTTTCTCCCTCATTATTTCCCCTTTATCTTCCTTTGAGGGCTCCGGGCAAGGTGCTAGCTCGAGCATCTTTTCCAGTACTGAATTGTCCAAACCCTCAGGAAGGGGGGCCAAACACCGAATCATCTTCGCCTTTGTTAGCCAGTCCTGGTCAGAGAGCGATTTCTCAGAATGACATCATGATAAACAAAAGAAGGTGTGTTCGGCTAGAGGATTACTTACTTGGTCGGCGGTGCGGTTGCTGCTCAGGCCCACATCCTCGGTAGTATCCTGACACTCTGTTTGGGGTCCAAAGAATGATTTGTACATCTCCTCGTGTGTCAGGCCGAGGAAATTCTGAATAGCGCGCGGTCCTTCGAGGTTGAATTCCCACAAACGGAGGGGCTGGCGTTTGCAAGGCTGGACTTGGCGAACCAGCATGACTTGCACTACCATAACCAAACTAAAATCTCCCTCGAAGAGATCCCGGATGCGGCTCTGCAGTATGGGCACATCCTTGGCTGGACCCCAGCTCAGCCCCCTGCTGATCCATGACATCAGTTGTGGTGGAGGGCCCGAGCGAAAGGCGGGGGCAGCAACCCACTTGGAACTTCTAGGAGCAGTGATGTAGAAGCACTCCCATTGCCATAATTCGGACACCTCTGGAAAGGAACCTTTTGGCCATGGAGCTCTAGCAATCTTGCTAACTAATGCACCCCCGCACACTGCATACTGCCCCTCGACCGTCTTCGGCTTCACATCAAAGGTCTTGAGCCATAGGCTGAAGTGAGGGGTAATGCGGAGGAAGGCCTCACATACGACAATAAATGCCGAGATGTGGAGAAAGGAGTCCGGGGCTAGATCGTGGAAATCAAGCCCGTAATAGAACATCAAGCCCCTTACGAAGGGATCCAGAGTGAGGCCTAGTCCTCGGAGGAAGTGGGAGATGAACACAACATCTTCATGGGGTTCAGGAGTAGGGACAACCTGCCCTTGGGCGGGCAGCCGATGTGAGACTTCGGCGGTCAGGTATCTTGCCTCCCTCAACTTCTTGATATCCTCTTCCGTAACGGAGGAGGGCATCCACCGGCCTTGGAGGCTGGATCCGGACATGATTGAAGATCCGAAGCACCTGACCTAGGCTTTGAGTGTTAGAACTTGAGGCGGGGGAGGGATTCGATTGAGCATGGGAGGAAAAAAGTAAAAGCCTTGACACTTTATAAAGAGGGTGAATATCAAGCGTCCTCCTCATGGCCGTTTCGGACTTGCCTAAAATCTAGGAGTCCTAGGCATGGTCGGGTTACCCACGCCCGTATTGATGAGAATCCCGTAATAAGGGGGGCACGATCTATGCTTTGAAAAGACATGTCAAAAAACTTCCTCGTGTTATGTGCGGGGCTAGTTAAGGGAAATGGTTCGAATAATCACCGGGCCATGGCATAATGTCATGTTGCCAAAACAAGTCAGCAGATTAGATTTGTGGAAATATTATTCTCTCTATGGTGGTATGTGGAACTTATTTTGCAGGGTCAAACACTATCCTTGTATTCAAATTCTTCCTTGGTGTATTTGGAGGAGGAACCCGCCTTGCAATGCCGAAGACAATACTGCGCGCCGGACTCATCGTCGTTGAAGCCTGGTTCAGGGGCTACTAAGGGAGTCCTAGATTAGGGGGTCTCCGGACAGCCGGACTATATCCTTTGGCCAGACTGTTGGACTATGAAGATACAAGATTGAAGACTTCATCTCGTGTCCGGATAGGACTCTACTTGGCGTGGAAGGCAAGCCAGGCAATTCGGATATGTATATCTCCTTCTTTGTAACCGACCTTGTGTAACCCTAGCCCTTTCTGATGTCTATATAAACTGGAGGGTTTTAGTCCATAGGACAACGTACAATCATACCATAGGCTAGCTTCTAGGGTTTAGCCTCTCCAATCTCGTGCTAGATCAACTCTTGTAATACTCATATCATCAAGAATAAATCAAGCAGGACGTAGGGTTTTACCTCCATCAAGAGGGCCCGAACCTGGGTAAAAAATCGTGTCCCCTGCCTCCTGTTACCATCCGCCTTAGACGCACAGTTCGGGACCCCCTACCCGAGATCCGCCAGTTTTGACACTGACAGTGTTGATTACCTTTGCTATATTTGTTTGATGTTAAAGTTGTTGTACTTATCATGCCTTTCCACTACTTATGCAGGACAACGACGGGAGTGGCCACCATTTTACGCCGAGGTTAGTTTCATCCCTCGGCTTGTACTCCGCCCATAGTTCCATAATGTAGTGCATATAGATCTAGGCCTGGACACTTGTTAGCTTCTAATATTGACTTGTTGCTTGTAGGTACATATGCCCTTGGTAAGGATGCACACATTGACCCTTTTTGCGCATGGGTGTCACACCCTCGATGCGACTATAGCTCCCACGTGTCGAGGCACGACTTAGAGACATAATCGCATTGAAGGCATATATCGCAAGTTAGGCAATCTTCACAACGTCCCATGTAATATGATAATAAAAGGGGAGATAACATAGTTGGCTTACACTCGCCACGTCAATCAAGTACTTAAATAACATTACATCATCCAAACACTCATGGCCCGACTACGGCGCCAAAATAAAAGAGAACCCAACATGCGACACGGTCCCAATCACCCCCAACTGGGCACCACTACTGATCATCGGGAAAGGAAACATAGTAACGTTAAAAACATTCGTCGAACTCCCACTTGAGCTCATACGCGTCTCCTGGAGCGGAATCATCAGGCCCTGCATCTGGTGAAATAGTAATATGTGAGCCACAGGGACTCAGCAATCTCGCACCCTCGCGATCAAGACTATTCAAGCTTATGGGTAAGGCAAGGTAAAATATGAGTGGAGCTGCAGCAAGCGACTAGCAAGTATGGTGGCTAACTTATTCGCAAAAGAGAGCGAGAAGAGGAGGCAAAGCACGAGCGAGAAGCTAGAGAACAACCTGCGCAAACATTACTCCAACACCATGTCCACTTCCCGGACTCCGTCGAGAAGAGGACATCACGGTAACACACTCAGTTGATTCATTTTAATTAATTAAGGTTCAAGTTATCTACAACCGGACATTAACAAATTCCCATCTGCCCATAACCGCGGGCATGGCTTTCGAAAGTTCAATCCCTACAGGGGAGTCCCAACTTAGCCCATGACAAGCTCTCACGGTCAACGAAGGAATATTCCTCCTCCCAATACGTTCCGATCAGACTCGGTATCTCGGTAATTCAAGACACTTCGACAGGTTAAAACAAATCCAGCAACACCGCCCGAATGTGCCGACAAATCCCGATAGGAGCTGCACATATCTCGTTCTCAGGGCACACTCAGATGAGACTAGCTACGAGTAAAACCAACCCTCAAGTTTCCCCGAGGTGGCCCCGCAGGCAGCTCAGTTCGGACCAACACTTAGAGGGAGCACTGGCCCGGGGGGGTTTAAAATAAGATGACCCTCGGGCTCCGGTAACCCAAGGGAAAAAGAGGCTAGGTGGCGAATGGTAAAACCAAGGTTGGGCATTGCTGGAAAAGCTTTAATCAAGGCAAACTATCAAGGGGTTCCCATTATAACCCAACCGCATAAGGAACGCAAAATCCGGGAACATAACACCGATATGACGGAAACTAGGGCGGCAAGAGTGGAACAAAACACTAGGCGAGAGGCCGAGCCTTCCACCCTCTACCAATTATATAGATGCATTAAGATAACATGGCAATATAATGATATCCCAACAAGTAAATAAATGTTCCAACAAGGAACGGCCTCCAATCTTCACCTGCGACTAGCAACGCTATAAGAGGGGCTGAGCAAAGCGGTAACATAGCCAATCAACGGTTTGCTAGGACAATGGTGGGTTAGAGGTTTGACATGGCAATTTGGGAGGCTTGCAAGCAAGTGGTAGGCATCGTAGCAATGGCATAGCAAAAGAGCGAGCAAACTAGCATAGCAAAGATAGTAGTGATTTCGAGGGTATGATCATCTTGCCTGCACAGTGGTCAGAGTTGACTGGATCCTCAAAAGCAAACTCAACGGACTCCTCGTTAGCGAACTTGTCTCCCGGCTCTACCCAAACAAGACAAACAAGCAACAAGGATACAATCAACCACGTGCAAACTCAAACAACACGATGCAAAAATGATATTCTATGCGGGATGCGATGCGGGATGCAACATGCAAGATATGGCAGGAAATGCATGAACCTGGCCTCAACTTGGAATTCCAAGTGTGCCACTGGAAAGATGAGATGAAATCACTTGAAAATGATATAAAGAACGTCGGAATTGGAGTTACGGTTTGGAAAAGGCAAGTGATTCAAATATGACACCGGTCTACGATTACAGCAAGTAGGCATCTAAATGCAACAAAATGAACATGCTACAGCCACCAAACATGACAACAAAATACATGGCAGGGAAGCATTCAAGATGCTTAACAAAAGTCTAGCACTGAGCTACGGCCAAATCATCCATTAACAGGTTCAAACAAGCATGACAAAAATGCAAATGACAAACAGATCTCAGACTTAGTGAAATTAACACTTGTGTGGAATTTCAGATCATATAGCCCTCTTCGGAGCAACAAAACAACATGCTACAGGACCGGAACATGACAAAGAAAGACATGGCATGGAGCTACTCAACAAGCTTAACAAAAGTCCCTTAGTGACCTTGAGCCAAAAGGGATCACAAAATATACTAACAAGCACACGAACATAGCAAAACCATAATCAGGTTTCAGACTTAGTGAAAAACTGGGACATGCTGAAACATAACTCACGAAGGCATGTTTACGAGCTCGATGCACTCACCACGGTGCAAGTCATGGCAAGACAAGCATACATCCTTTAAGAAGGCACAAAATGCAAGCTAGACATGGCAAGAACAATGGCATAGCATGCACGGATCAACTACAATAACATCGGCAAAATCGCAAACAAGTTGACGATCGGCCCAGATTCGCAACGAAGCAAAAGTAGAGCTCGATTGGCTCAAGCTAGGGTGCTCCATAATTGCAAACAAAGACATGGATGGATAGAGCACTACAATATTAACAAAATTCCCTTACTGATGATCCTCAAAAGAGTCACGGATCACTAGGAAACAACATGAACATATGGCATCATGAGATAAACAATCCCAGGACTTAGTGAAATCACTAAGTCCCTGAAAACAGAATCAGCAAGTGCACCACTTTGCAAGCTTGCACAAGTCACCACACACATCCTAAAAATACATGGGTTGCACCCCTGGAAAGATGACAAAACCCTCAACAAAACATATGTAGAACTCACGAGCATATCATGCACACAATAATCATGGCAAAAATGACAAAAGTGCTAAACAGAGTAGCAGATCTGACAATTAACTCAAGTAGCCCTTTTCTAACAGCATTTCGGGCATCAAGATGAACTCTAATGAAAATGATGCAATGGAATGAAATGATGTAATCTCTGATATGAACATTTTGATATGCTATATGCCCAAATCGGAGCTACGGATGCAAAGTTACGGGGCCTCGGACAGGAGCATATGGACTGAAAAATTTAGGGACTTGGAGAAATTTTCAACCTCCTAGGGTTTACTGTAGCTCCGATCCAGATCCAGATCAGCGCACGTCGCTCGAGGATCGCCGGCCGGAGGAGTCGCCGGAGTGGACGCCGGTGGCCGGAGCGGGGCACGACGGGGCGGCGCGGATGCGGCGAGGCGGCACGGAAGCCGAGGCGGTCTCGGGCGGTGCGAAGAGGTGGCGAGGCGGCGGTGGTGCGAGGCGGGGCGACGCTGGTGGCTCC
>NC_041392.1:511386539-511457103 GCF_002162155.2 Triticum dicoccoides | reverse complement strand
CGGGCTGGCGGTGGAGGCGGCGAAGTGGGGCACCGGCGCGAGCCAATGGTGGAGCGCCACATGGCGGCGGACGGGCGCGGCGGACGTGTCCGTCGACGGGGCAATTGTCTGGCGCGCGCGATGGGGGTGGAATTAGGGTTAGGGTGGAGAAGGAGATCCGATTTGGGAGGAGGGGCTATATATAGGCATAGAGGGAGCTAGGAGGGTCCAAATGAGGTGCGGTTTTCGGCCACGCGATCGTGATCGAACGCTCTAGATGATGGAGCAGAGTTAGGTGGGTTTTGGGCCAAATTGGAGGGGTGTTGGGCTGCAACACACACGAGGCCTTTTCGGTCCCTCGGTTAACCGTTGGAGTATCAAACGTAGTCCAAATGGCACGAAACTTGACAGGCGGTCTACCGGTAGTAAACCAAGGCCGCTTGGCAAGTCTCGGTCCAATCCGGAAATGTTTAATCCCCACACACGAAAGAAAGCTAGAAATGGCCACCGGAGGAGAACGAAGCGCCGGAATGCAAAACGGACAACGGGGAAAATGCTCGAATGCATGAGATGAACACATATGCAAATGCAATGCACATGATGACATGATATGAGATGCATGACAACGACAACAACACACGGAGACAAAAACCCGAACCCGAGAAAATAAAATAACTTAACACCGGAACGGCAAGAGTTGGAGTACAAATAGGGAAAGTTACATCCGGGGTGTTACAATGGGGCAATGAGATATTCATGAACAAGCATCAAGTGAAGAAACTGATAAGGATTATTAGCAAAAAGATACGAATGGTGGCAAGCAAATTATTTGTTTACGCTCTATCCAACACAACAGTGAGTTGTAGGATGGCAACTACAAACTCTGCAGCCTTCTCTTTTTACCGCCCATAATGAGTTGTTAGACAACAATGTCTGAATCTTTTTCGTTCGCAGTGGTTCCCAAAGCAGTTCACTCAAGATTACCTCACAAAGTACATGATTGGTGGACACACAATGAAGGTTAAAGTATTTCATCCAGACTACAATGAGCATCGAGAAGTCCTAATGAAGACAGTGAAGGATGGACGGGCAACCATCACAAGGGGTTGGCCTAGAGTCGCGCGTGCATTACCATGGAGGAGGGCACAATATGGGCATTCCACTCCACCTTCTCCAGCAGCCAGAATGTCTTTCGCCTCTCTCTTTACAGTCTTTAGTACAACTGTGGTTTATCATTCTTTACTTGGTGCTTATGTAGTTCTTCTGTATATGTACCTATGCATCGAATTATGCATTCATGGTTGAACCTATATTTGTAATAAACATGGTTCGATATGAAATAAGTGATTGCCTACTTTCCAATTCAAAATATGTGATTTTTAAATTTGGGATTAAATTAGGGATTAATTAGGGGAAAATGAGGGGAAAATTAGGAATTACACTGCACACGGTTCACGAAAGCGAAATGTATGCAATAGACGTGGAGATGAGACACATTTCTCGAATCCACTACATGTGCAATCAATCTCTACCGCACACACGATCAGCCAAGAAAAAACGTGTGCGATTAACAACAGCATCGCACACAGTTCCTTCTTATTAAATGTTTGCGAAAGTCACCTTATCACACATGCTTGGTAATTATGGACTATTTACGATGTTGTGCGCATCGCAAACAATTGGTCATTGAAGAAGCATGTGATAGGTCTTCATCAAATGCGGGTACGACAGATGAATCGTGTGGGATGTATTCAAGCTTCGCATATAGTCTTATAGGGACGACTGTATGCGCTCTTACATCGAATCGCATACAGTCGAGGAAAAGTAAATGTGTGTGATTGTCTGCTTCTATAATCGTGAACTATTTGTCATGGGTCGCGCATCGTAAATGCACCACATAATACCGACTGCGATGGTAATGCGAGTACAAATGAGTTGCAAGGATATCAGAAACCATTTTATAGGGACAACTGTATGCACCAAGGCTCCCTATCCCTAATGGTTTCTGGGTCATGTGCGAAGGACGGTACCCCCCTATCACAGTCACTCACATGGAAACGGTACAAAACACCGTCACAGAAAGGGGTTAAAAACCATTTGTATAGCACCTCGTTGTACCAGTGCGGAAGCATCCGAGGGTCACCGGTAGGGTTTCAGAGCTTATTGGGCAATACCGGGTATTCCTGAAAAATAATATATATGTGGAAAATGTTTCTTGTGATGTTAAATTAATAATAAAAGGCTCTAGTAATTATTAGGAGGCTTTTATATTTAATTTAATATCAACGAGCCCTAAAAGCCCAAACGATGGAAGGCAACTTAGGCTAGAAGGGCCCATTATGGGTGGTGCCCCCTCTCCCATGAAAAGAGGGGAGGGGAGGCCGAATTGGAGGGGGGTTTCCCCTCCTTGGCCGACTCAAGGGGTAAGGTAAACATTCCCCCTTGTGGCGCCCCCTCCCCTCTTCCCCAACCTATATATAATAGAGGATTTGATGCTTTTTCTACACAAGTTTTTGAGCTTCCTCTCGTTCATCTAGTTCTAGCTAGTTCTAGTGGACTAATCAGAGCTAGACCTAATTCCTCATAACTAGAAGTCCAGTGTGGTTCTAATCTCCTGCCTCTAATTCTTCGGTCACGATTAGCTCTGGACGGCGAAGCACTGTCGGATCGTGAAGACTGTACACTTGTAACCAAGTAGAGGGGCGATGCTTCTGGTCTTCCGGTCGAGGGACTCACTAGTACATCAAGGTGCTATACAAATGGTTTTTAACCCCTTTCTGCGACGGCATTTGGAACCGTCGCCTAGTGAGTGACGACGATAGAGGGGTCCTTCCCACACGACCTAGAAACCGTCGGGGATATGCCCTCCTGGCACACACGCTCGGCAAAATGAGTTCGTGTGCGACCGGCGAGCACTCAAATATGGAAATACGTATAGTAGAGCTAAAAATACAATTATACAGGCGAAATTGTTTTCGGTCGCAAGTACATCCCACACAGTCAGTCCCCACTAATCGTTTCCGTTCGTATGTACATCCCACACAGTCGCTCCAAGGAAAACGTTTCCGTTCACAGGTACATCACACACAATTTTCCCCGTTAAATCGTTTGTGATAGCATTGCCATTGCACACGATATTAACAATTTTATCATTTGCATTATTGAATGCATCACACACAGTGCGTAGAAGAGACTGTGTGGCAAAGGCTGTCCATCACACATAGTTTTTATGTCGTAAACGTTTGTGCAAGGTGGCCTAATGCAAAAAGTTTTCAAGAGAAGGTCGTGTGTGATTGTTCATTAGTCCAACACGGTTTATTCCTAGAAACTGTGTGCGTTATTGAATGCATCACACACGGTGTTTTCTCAATAACTGTTTGCAACAGAAAAAAACAATTAGGAGGCTAATTATTCGATTCTTAATCTAATTGACATTTCATATTAAGCACACAATATATTTCATTTTCATAATTTAAATACATCAGAGTACAACATCATATAGCTTCAGCACTCAGCTACGCCATTACACAACTACACCAGCACCAAGTTTCACATGCAACATCTATAACCTTTCGAAATTAGAATCATAGACGGTACATAGACAAATGTATCTCATATGGAAAACTGCTGAAGTAGAAGGCGAATATTGAGCCTTCATTGATGTTGAAGGTCTTTGTAACTTTAGGAAAGTGCATGGGGATGATTGACCGTCCATCCTTCGTCCTCTTCAGGAAGACTTCAATATTGAACCATGGGTGTTGTATGAATACCTTCCTCGCCTCCTGACCATACAGGTGGTTTGAGAGGTAATCATCAGTGAACTGCTTTGGAAAGGCCTGAAAGCAAGGATGTGCATAAATATCTTCTCTATATTGGAAATGAGGCAAAGGAATAAAAAAGGCAAGGTATAATAGTTAGTACCATCCTGTAGTGAACTGATGTCTTTTTCATTGTGCAGACAAAGATCTTGTTGTTTTTTGTCGCTAATTTTTTTATCCTAACAATCTTTCTGAGTTTCTTGACTTGACTGATATTCATGGACAACTCTCCCCATATGTAAAAAGGGTCGAACAGTGGGTCAAAACCTCTGACAGCAAGACCTACATGTGCAAGACCAAATTGTTGAAAACCTAAATATTAGAATGGTTCCTGCAATTGCACAATAATGTGCTATTAGACAACGGACCATGCACGTGCTAACCTCGATTGTAAACCTCAATGCTTCCCATTGTTTCCCTGCAACACATATAACGTAGTTAGTCATTAGGTTAAGTATGGGTTCGCATGCTATCAGTAAAATATGTTGATGAAAGATAAGCACATTGCAGATTCATCAGATTAATTCAAGCCACATGGAAAACCCATTTATCCAAACCAAGCATGATTAAGAACTAGGAAATATAACACTTGTATATGTTCCTCATATATTAAGTGCAGCCAAATTCGATTTATTCCTCACATGAACAACAACACAAAATTCTACCCACGACAGTTGGACATCGCATTGCAGAATTGAACCAAGCAGTTAACTAAACACCACACCAAATGAACCAAACATTAATTGAGCACCACATTACACAACATAACATACTCCTAATAGAAGATCGGACAGTTAACCAAACCAAGCATGCCTAACAACTTGAAAATATAGCAATTGTATTTGTTTCTCATGTATTTACTACAGCCAAATTCAATTTATTCCTTGCATGGTATACAATAACAGAATGCACCCACAACTATTGAACATCGCATTGCAGAATTGAACCAAACAGTTAACTAAACACCACAACACAAATGAACCAAACATTAACTGAGCACCACATTGCGCAATGTATAACCAAACCAAGCATGCTTGACAACTTGAAAATATAGCAATTGTATTCGTTTGTCATGTATTTTGTAAAGATAAATATTTCTCACATGGAAGACAATACAAAATTGCAGCCTAAAGAATTGAACATCACATTTGCAGAGTTGAACCAAACAGTTTACTGAAGAAGACAACTAATTAACAAAACAGTTAATAAGTGAGCACCACACTGCACGACATATAGAACATATACACTAGAGAAACAGATTTCATGGTAAAATTAGATAGCACAATTCACTAGAATTTGTGAAGGAAAGGCAGGAGCAGCACACGCAATGGGTAAACCGAGGATGCTTAACCGGCGTAGCTAGCAAATGGAAAGGTGCTCCCCCAAGATCTGGGCGTCGGCATGAATGGAGCCATCGCGACCTCATCGGTGCGTGCGGCCGCGATTTGCTTCTCCGCTGCCAAATGCTCCTTGAGATCCTGGCTATACTGCGTGCACCATGGCTTAGGGCGGCGCTTATTTGGTGGAAGGGTCGGTGATTTGGGTGGAAGGTGTCGCGCTCGCGCCGGCGGGTCGAGGCATGTGGGATGTGGAAGGAGGAGGAGGATGGGGGTCGGGTGTGGATTACTTGCCTGGATAGGCGAGGCCGAGCATCGTGAATGAGGGTCACCGGCAAGGAGGTGGCGCTGCAAGCAAGGAGTGAAGGTTTCAACTTGGAAAGGAAGGAGGAAATAGGGGAAATGTGGCTTTTGGTAAGGGGGAGAGGGCGGGGAGGTAGATATTTCTACGGAAGCTGAAAATTTGGAATCGCTTTAGTGAAAAAACTGGCGCGCAAAGTGTCATCAGACACAGTCCTTATTCAGAACTGTGTGCGATATGTGAACATCACAAACGATTCAGCTAGCTTAACCCATGTGTGATGAGTGTTAACGACAAAAATTTTGGTTCGAATTTCTCTGGTTATAGTGGTCATCCACGTCATTGCATAATTTGGGTACACAAAGGAGACTAAAGCACACCCACACTTCTTAATCGAGCAAGTTCAGCAATTAAACAGAGCTAGGTGACCTAAACATTACTCTAAAAAATTAAAGACCAACGCTCTTAATTAAACAAAACAAAGAGTATTACTACTACGGCAGGTGCTCGTCGATCTCCGCCGCCACCTCCATTTCCAGCTCGCGCCTGACGGTCTCCTGAGGAAGGGGCTCCATGGCATCAATTGCACCATACTCTACAAGAATCTCGCCATCCACGTCCGCCATATCTTTGGAATAGGCCGCCACGAGCTGGGCATGGGCGGCCATGATCTGGGCTTTGGCGGGCTTCGTCGTGGCAAGGTATGCCGCGCAGGAACAGACGGCTGCTCGAACTCTCTCGTCGATTGCCAACTCTTCGGTCATGGGTTGCCGACCATTGTCGGAGAAGCTTCGTTCGATTTGTGCGTTGACCACTGAGGGAGTCCTCGACTAAGGGGTCCTCGGGCGTCCGGCCTGTTGAACATGGGCCGGACAGATGGGCTACGAAGATACAAGACCGAAGACTCTCACCCGTGTCCGGATGGGACTCTCCTTGGCGTGGATGGCAAGCTTGGCGTTCGGATATGAAGATTCTTTCTCCGTAACCGACTTTGTATAACTCTAGTCCCCTCCGGTGTCTATATAAACCAGAGGGCTTAGTCCGTAGAGACAATCATAATCAGATAGGCTAGACTTCTAGGGTTTTAGCCATTACGATCTCGTGGTAGATCAACTCTTGTAACCCCCATACTCATCAATATTAATCTAGCAGGACGTAGGGTTTTACCTCCATCGAGAGGTCCCAAACCTGGGTAAACATTGTGTTCCCTATCTCCTGTTACCATCAACCTCAAACGCACAGTTCGGGACCCCCTACACGAGATCCGCCGGTTTTGACATCGACATTGGTGCTTTCATTGAGAGTTCCGCTGTGTCGTCATCAGGAGGTTCGATGGCCCCGTCAATCGTCTACAACAATGTTGTCCAGGGAGAAACCTCCCTCCCCGGACAGATCTTCGTATTCGGAGGCTTCGCATTGCGGGCCAACTCGTGTAGCCATCTAGAGCAGATAGATAGCTACGCCCCTGGCCGTCAGGTTAGATTTGGAAGCTTGAACTAGGTCGCGGATATCCGCGGAGACTTGATCTTCGACGGATTCAAGACCATGGAAGCCGCTCCTTGCCGCCACAATGAACATGACTTAACTCTGTCATCGGACCATGCCTAGGGTATAGGGCATGTAACTGCTCTGGCCCTGGATTCGGAGCAGATTGCGCCATCCGAAGACGGGAGGCTCAACCCGCCATGGAAATCGCAGACTCAGCAGCGTCAGAGACGCACACCAACCCAATCTTGAGTGGGATCCGTGTCACCGGAACCCCGTACCTGTTTCCGGCTACAAGTTCCAAACCATGTGCGTTCGCGCACAATGAGCTTGATCAGGCATCGATCATCGAATTCAGCTCCACGGACATCTTTCGGCACTTGCCTTTGCGCGACGTGCTAAACTCATTAAAAACACTCTCCTTAGTGGGGGACTCTCAGCCGAATTATATCCGGTTTGAACTGGAGGCTGACGACGGAGAATTCCGTTTCCCACCCCCCACCCACTTAATAGCCAATGTCGAAGACTTAACCGACATGCTCGATTACGGCTCCGAAGACATCGACGGTATGGACGACGATGCTAGAGAGGAGCAGGCCAAAAAACCACTGTTCACCGGATGATGGACGGCCACCTCCTCATACAATGTATACATGGTAGAGCACCAAAAGAGAATAGTGGCGATGACAACAAAGATCCAGTTGAGGATAAACCTCCTGAGATATAACCAAAACGCCGGCGTTAGCGGCGCCGCTCTAAATCACGCCATAGCAAAGACAACAACACCAGCACAGGAGAAGATAACACTCCAGATGGTGCCAAAGACAATGAAGACCCTGTTGAGGCAACTTCCGAACAAGATGACGGGAAGATGGGCGAGTCAGCGTTGATGAACAGGCCGCGCACGAACACTTAGAGGACAACAATTATCTTCCACTGTCCAAGGATGAGGTGAGCCTCGGCAACGAGGATTTTATCGTGCCTAAGGAACCTCTCGAGCAGGAGCGCTTCAGCGCCGGCTAATAGCCACTGCAAGGAGCCTGAAAAAGAAGCAGCAGCAGCTTCAAGCTGACCAAGATCTGCTTAATGACAGATGGACTAACGTCCTGGAAGCCAAGGAGTACGGCCTCAAGCGACCACTCAAAAGTTACCCGAAGTGCAAATTACTACCTCAATTCGATGATGAGGTGTTGGAGCCCGTGCCATCAGCGCACAACGCGGCTGATCGACCACCATGTGGTCGGGACAAAGCGGCTACCCAAGCCGAACACCAGCCCATACCACCTCGCCGTAAAGACACAGACAAAACTGCTCAGGGATACACATATGATCTCCGGCAGGGCCTGAAGAATAAAGCAGGTCCGACTAGATCGATCTATGGATCACGGGGGCGTGCCCCGACGCGCGACGACAGCTATCAAGCCGAACATGGCAAGCATAATTACGTCCGAGCCGAAAATCACAGACGGACTCCATCCAAAATACGTCGCGACCTGGCCCAATATAGAGGCGCCGCACACCCCCTCTGCTTCACTAATGAAGTAATGGAACATGAATTCCCAGAAGGGTTCAAACTCGTGAATATTGAATCATATGATGGAACCACAGATCCTGCAGTATGGATTGAAGACTTTATCCTCCATATTCACTTGTCATGCGGCGATGATCTTCATGCCATCAAATACCTCCCCCTAAAACTCAAGGGGTGAAAGTGCGTTAAATCAACTAGAGGGGGGTGAATAGGCGATTTTTATGAAATTCTTCACTGAGGAATTTGCTGGTGAGGAAATTCCTTAGTGAAGAACTACCAGCAGCGAAATGTGTACTCAAAAGTAAACATAATAGAATACAAGCATAGTCATCATGATGAAATAAAGACAGGCACAGAGTACAGAAGCGTAAACACATGATAACACAAGATGAAGACAAACAGACTGAAGAAATTGAACTGAGGAAATTGAGAAAGTCTTCAGTCAAAGTCTTCAAACACAGATATGAACAAGCACACAACACAGTTATGAGGAAATGAAAGAGTTGAGGAAATAGAACCAGTAAGCTTGGTGAAGACAATGATTTGGTAGACCAGTTCCAACTGCTGTCTTAGTTGTACGTCTGGTTGGAGCGGCTGAGTATTTAAACTCGAGGACACACAGTCCTGGACAACCAGTCCTGAACACGCAGCTCAGGACACCCAGTCCTCACTGTATTCTCCTTGAACTAAGGTCACACAGACCTCGTCCAATCACTCATGGTAAGTCTTCAGGCGACTTCCAAACCTTCACAAACTCGGTCACTCGGCGATCCACAATTCCTCTTGGATGCTCTAGACAATGACGCCTAACCGTCTGGAAGAAGCACATTCTTCAAAGGTAACAAGCGTCGGATCCACGCAGGATCAATCTCTTCAGTGATGCTCAATCACTTGGGGTTTGTAGGTGTTTGGGTTTTGGGTTTTTCCTCACTTGATGATTTTCGCTCAAAGTCCTCAGAGGATGGGTTGCTCTCAAATGACAAGTGTCAGTTTCTCTCGGAGCAGCCAACCAGCTAGTGGTTGTAGGGGGCGGCTATTTATAGCCTAGGGAGCAGCCCGACATGATAAGACATAAATGCCCTTCAATGATATGACCGTTAGGTGGATAGATATTTTGGGACAGCTGGCGTATAGCACAGCAACGGTCGAAATTTTGAGTAGCAAAATCCTCACGGCTATCATGTTCCTCACTGTGTAGGAAATCCGCACTGGCGAATTCCTAACTCCTCAGTCAGAACAAATTCCTCAGAGATCAGACGAACTTCGTCTCTGTCACTAAAGAATATGGCTGGACTATATGAGATTTCCAATGGCTTCACTCGAAGGGATTGGTAGGTGTAGGATTTTGAGTTGAGCATCACATGGAAATTTTTCCTTAGTATTTCCTCGACCCCCTTTAACAGTACGGTTTTTCCTATGACTCAAGAAAGAGAAAATGAAACTATGAAAACAAAAGTCTTCACGCTTTATGTTCCTCGAATGAATACCAAGTCTTCAAGGTCACACCATTTTCTTCACTTTCAAAGTCTTCAGAAAGTCTTCAGAATACCAAAGTCTTCAGACGAAGAACTTCATTTTTAAGGGTCGACTTTTTTTGTAAATATCAAACTCCTCATAGACTTATAGACCTGTGTACACTCATAAACACATTAGTCCCTTAATCTATAAGTCTTCAATACACCAAAATCACTAAGGGGCACTAGATGCACTTACAAGGGGCCAGCCCAACACTGGCTGAATAGCCTGCCTGAAAACTCCATTGGCAGCTGGGGGGACTTGGAAGAAGCCTTCCTTGACAACTTCCAAGGTTCATATGTTCGACCTCCGGATGCCGACAACTTAAGTCACATAATCCAACAGCCCGGAGAGTCAGCCAGGAAATTTTGGACTAGATTCTTAACCAAAAAGAACCAGATCGTCGACTGTTCGGACGCCGAAGCCCTAGCGGCATTTAAAGCATTCGGCATAAATGGCTCGCCTGACACCTCGGCCAAGAAAAGCCGAAGTCCATGGCAGCCCTCACGGCACTCATGACCCGCTTTTGCACGAGCGAAGATAGCTGGCTAGCCCGTAGTAATAACAATACAAGCGAACCTGGCACTTCGGAAGCCAGAAATAGCAACGGCAAGCCCCAACGTGACAGACATAAGCGTCAAAGCAGCGGTGATAATACCGAGGACACGGCGGTACACGTCGGATTGAGTGGCTCCAAGTCCAGTCAGCGGAAGAAGCCGTATAAAAGAAATAATCAGGGCCCTTCCAGCCTGGGCCACATACTTGATCGCCCATGTCAGATCCATGGCACCCCTGATAAACCAGCCAATCATACCCACAGGAGTTGTTAGGTCTTCAAACAGGCCGACAAGTTAAATGCCGAAGACAAGGAGAAGGGGTCCCAAAGCGAGAACGACGACGAGGAGCCCCGTCCATCGAACACCAGGGACAGAAGAAGTTTCCCCCTCAAATCAAAATGGTGAACATGATATACGCCACCCATATCCCCAAGAGGGAGCGCAAACACGCGCTCAGGGACGTCTATGCGGTATAGCCAGTCGCCCCAAAATTCAACCCATGGTCGTCATGCCCGATCACTTTCGATCCTAGGGATCATCCGACTAGTATCCGTCATGGCGGGTTAGCCGCACTGGTCCGCGACCCAATAATTGATGGATTTCACCTCACATGAGTCCTCATGGACGGCGGCAGCAGCCTCAACCTGCTTTACCAGGATACAATGTGCAAAATGGGCATCGATCCATCAAGGATCTAGCCCACCAAAACCACCTTTAAAGGAGTTATACCGGGTGAAGAGGCCCGCTGCTCGGGCTCAATTACATTATAGGTCGTCTTCGGATCTCCGGGCAACTTCTGAAGCAAGGAGTTAATCTTCGATATCGTCCCCTTTCGCAGCGGCTATCACGCACTACTCGGACGAACTGCATTTGCCTGATTCAATGTGGTGCCACACTACGCTTATCTCAAGCTCAAGATGCCCGGACCACGCGGTGTCATAACAGTCAATGGAAACACGGAGTGCTCCCTCTGTACCGAGGAGCACACCGCTGCCCTGGAAGCATAGGTACAGAGCGGCCTACATAAGCAGAACCTTAATTCGACAGCCATACTACCGAACACTGTCAAACGAGTCCAGATTACCATGCGCCAGGACAGCCCAGCTCGTCAAGAGCTGAACTAGCAATTCGGCCTCCATCCCAGACCACACCAAGTGGCGGTGTTCGCGACGCGCCTACAAAACTACACACTCAAAATACCATGGGCATAGACGGAGGCATAACTAGATTGTGATCCATAGTAAGGCTCGGCCTCCCCTGGACACACATACTTTCGCTTTTTCTTTTTTCCTCTTCAGGTTTCCTTTCCGCACGCTCCTCTTGTCGGCCTCATAATTGGTCCTTTTGAAGTACGGACACACCAAGGTGCCAAGTAGCAGAGACGTGCGGGGGAATCTCTAGATGTCCTTCTTGGCAATCACTCTACCTGTTTTCAGGACCCGTACGCAGCTCCTCCTTGGTCTTGGCATGTTAAATAGCCATTGTTGCTTCTCGCACTTTTTGTTCAAGTATGCTCTGACGTATTAATTAAAATTATAATGGAAACAGTTTACCAACATATGTGGCACTAGCTTTTTCTTTATTTTTATTTTCACTATTTTAATTTGCATCCGTACACCTTGGTATGTCGTAATCCGCCAGGGGCTTTATTGCGCCCCACACTATTGCAACAAGTCTGAACACTTTTATAGTATAGTTCGGCACCCCGAGTTTAGCATTATACGCATTGGCTCTGAATCATGTCTTTGGTCAATAGTTGGGTTGTCCGGCTCATATGCTTACTACCTTACATTCCGCTATATCGGCTAGGGTAGTAAAGGGAGAACTACTGCGATTGTGTCCTGGTTTATCCAGATGAGCACCTCAGTGGAGAAAGCCGAAAACTGACTGTCATGATGCGGCGTGAGCCGGTCATCTCTTTGGAGGTTTCAAATCTTTAGCGATTTTTCCGCATTATGCGATGAATTGGTTCTTATCCGATCAGGTGTTTACAACACCCTATTTCGGATACCAGGTGCTGCGCCTAAATTTTTATTGTCAAACTCGTATGGCTAAGTGAGAGTGATAAAGCCACATAGTCTAATTGCCTAGTTCGTAGCACTAAACACCTCCTTTAAGGACTGTTGGGATAAAGAGTGTTTAGATTCATCCCGAACACCCCCGTACTACGTATGTGGGGGCTGAAGCCGACGACTGGCTAACCCTCAAATTTAATAAAAACGGCCGCACAGGAGGTAAAAATTTAAATAAACATAACATCAAAGCATTATATTATATATCAATCCTTGTTTTCATCATACAGGACGGGATTACATGAATGTATTCATTCAAAAATAATGTCCTTAGCACATTGCTCCGCCACAATGCAGGATCCCTTCAGAACATCTTCAAAATACTGCTCGGGCGTGCGGTGCTCCTTGCCCGCGGGCGGTCCTCCGGTCGCGAGCTTGATAGCATCCATCTTTGCCCATTGTATCTTGATGCGGGCGAAGGCCATCCGCACACCTTCTATGCAGACCGACTGCTTGATGGCGTCAAGCCGAGGGCAGGCATTGACCAGCAGCTTCACGAGGCCGAAGTAGCTGCCGGGTATAGCTTCTGCAGGCCACAACCAGATTATTAAATCCTTCATGGCTAGTTCGGCCACCCTATGCAGCTCGACCAACTGTTTTAGCTGGTTGCTAAAGGACACTGGATGTTCTAGTGCAAGGTATTGCAACCAGAACAGCTTCTCCGTTGAGCTCCCCTCTTCGGCCCGGAAGAATTCCGTAGCTTCGGAAACACTGCGCAGCAAATCCGCAAACGCCCCTGGAGAACTCCAAATCCGGGTCAGTAAGAGATACCTCTGGCTCACATACTTGCTTTGCATAATAAAGGCCTTACCCGCCACGATCTTCTTGGCCTCTTGGATCTCCCGGAGGGTGCCTTGGGCTTCGGCCCGGGTCTCTTGTGCGCTTTGGTAGCGAGTTCGGACTCGTGGTCCGCACTCTGGCGCTCCAAGGACTCGCATTTCTTCACTGCGTCCTGGAGCTCCTCCTAGACCTCACCAACCCTAGCCTCATGCTTTTCTCGGGTGCCTTTTTCCTTTACCGCTCTCTCCTCGGCCTTGGCCAGCGCCTTCTTGAGGGCCTCTACCTCAATCGCCACCCCTATGAATGTAATGGCGCTATGATCAGTTTACATCATTCATCCCTTCCGGACATACACAAGATCATTGCATACCTTGGGTATCCTCCAGCTGCTTTTTCGCATGGCCGAGCCCTTCCTTGGTCCGTTCCAGCCTCTGCTTCAGTCCGGAGACTTCGGTAGCATGAGAAGTCGTGGCCAGCAGCGACGACTGCTTATTCACAAAAACATATATGCTTAGTCTCCTGCGAAAAACTATTTGATCCTCTGTTCGGCTTTTCTTTCCGAACACCGGACAGAGTCTTAGGGGCTACTGTCTATATTGTAACTTTCTTTTCACATAAATGCAGCGCTTACCTCAAAGCCTGTTAGAAGGCGCGCGTAGGCTTCGGTCAGTCCACTCTTCGCGGACTGAATCTTCTCAATCACCGCACCCATGAGGGTACAGTGTTCCTCAACGATGGAAGTGCTTCGCAGCGCCTCCAGTAGAGTATCCGGTGCCTCTGGTTGGACAGAGGTCACCGATGGAATGGGCACACCTCCTTCCAATGAAGGAGGATGCTTGTCGTATTCCGGAGCCGTATAGGTCTTCGGGACCGTATTCGGCTATGGACCGAATTGGACATGGCCCCCATCGCCAGTCTCCATGGGGATCTGCTCCCCTATGTGTCCGGCGGCCGAGGTCTTGCCCTCTGGCGCCGTCCTGATGACCTCCTGCGTCTCTCCCTGGCTGGGGGTCCTTCGGGGCAACACCTCGGTGTCCTCCATGGCCTTGGGAGAGGAGGCCGTTGGAACGGACCCACTGTCCATCACCTTCAGATCCAGCGAGTTCCCCGAAGACGAGGATCGCTCGAGGGCAGAACGAGCTAGACTGCAAATGCATGATTCAACATGTTAGAATTACGAAGTGAAAGAGGAGGATATATGAATGCATCAGGGTCTTCGGATACTCATGATTCGGCCAGGGGCTTGTTTCGAGGGCGCCACTCTGGGCTACTATCGACGTCCCATGCGGAGCTATCCACGAAGGAAGCCTTTCCCTTCTTGGATGCCTCCGCTTCCAGATCTGTGGAGGCCGCCCTCTTCTTTCCCCCCTCGGGGAGGGGAAAGTTGCTTTCTTCCTCCTCTTCCTCCTCCTTGTCATCTTCGGCGGCGGAGTGAGTTTAGGCATCTTCGGACGCCACGTCCGAAGTACCCTTGGGATGGAGGCCTCCTCTAGTCCCCTTGGCCTTCTTCTTGGCCTTCTTCTCTGGCGCCATGTAGGGCGCCAGAACCAGCATCTTCGTTAAAAGTGGGATGGCTGGTTCCTCCAGCAGCGGAGCCGAACACCGAATTTGCTTCGCCTTCTTTGTCCAACCCTGAAAAGGCAAAATAGGGAAGTTGGGACATCCTCCTTGAGCAAGCCAGAAAGGGATACGCCTTGAAGCACGGAAAACTTACCGAACTGGCGGGATGGGCCAGATCGTGCCCGCAGTCCTCGGTTATCTCCGGCCACGTCTCGTTGGCCTTGAAGAGCACCTTCTAGATGTCTTCGTGCGTAGTTCCGAAGAATTGTCGCAGGGTCTTGTGCTTGGCCGGATTGAACTCCCATAGATGGCAAGCCCGGTTCTGGCATGGAAGGATCCGGCGAATTAGCATCACCTGAATCACATCGACGAGCTTGACATTCTTGTCCATCATGCTCCTGATGCGTGTCTGAAGCGCTGTCAACTCGTCCGACGAAGACCAATCCAGGCCCTTCTCCTGCCAGGAGGTAAGACGCATTGGGGCCCTGGGTTTAAATTTGGGAGCCGTGGCCCAGGCAGCATCGTGGGGCTCAGTGACGTAGAACCACTTCTTCTGCCACCCCTTGACGGTCTCCACGAAGGTTCCTTTGGGCCACGGGACGTTGGACATTTTTCTCACCATGGCACCTCCCATTCTGCGTGTTCGCCGCCCACCTCCTTCGGCTTCACATTGAAGGTCTTCATCCACAGTCCAAAGTGGGGGAGGATGCGGAGGAAGGCATCACACACGATGATAAACGCCGAGATGGTGAGGAAGGAATTGGGAGCCAGATCATGGAAATCCAGCCCATAGTAGAACATGAGTTCGCGGACGAATGGGTGGAGAGGAAATCCCAGCCGGCAGACGAAGTGAGGGATGAACACGACCCTCTCATGGGGCTCCGGAGTGGGGACGATCTGTACCTTAGAAGGAAGCCGATGGGCGATCTCCCTGGCCAAATATCCGGCCTCCCAAAGTTGGGTGATGTCCTTCTCCTTGACGGTGGAGGCCATCCACTTTCCCTGCGCTCCAGACATGGTTGGAGTGCTTTCTTGGGGCAGGAAAGATGAGAGCTTGGGCACTGGAGCTCAAGAGTGGGTAGGCAGAAAGAGAGAAGGCGTGGGTGGAAGAGATGAATCCTTATCTCCTTATAAAGGAAGTGAATATCAAACGCCTCCCCACTCGGCATGAAACTCACCTATTCCCCAGGGGCCGTGCGGGCGTCACGGTTGGTTACCCATACACGTATTGATGAGAATCCCGTAATAAGGGGACACGATCTCTGCTTTGACAAGACGTGCCAATGAGACCGCATCTCGAAGCGGCAGGCCGAAAAACGGTTCGAAATAATGACCGGGTGATGACGTGGTGTCACGTTATCAAAAATTGTCAGGAGATTGGACTCATGAAATATTATACTCTCTGCGGTAGTGTGTGGTACTTGTTTTGCAGATCCGGACATGTTAGTCATATTCGAAAGCTGTGTTGGAGTATTCGGAGGAGGAACCCACCTTGCAATGCCGAAGACAATCTGCGCGCCGAACACCTCGTCATTGAAGCCTGGTTCAGGGGCTACTGAGGGAGTCTTGGACTAAGGGGTCCTCAAGCGTCTGGCCTGTTGAACATGGGCCGGACTGATGGGCTACGAAGATACAAGACCGAAGACTCTCACCCGTATCCCGATGGGACTCTCCTTGGCGTGGATGGCAAGCTTGGCGTTCAGATATGAAATTCCTTTCTCCATAACTGACTTTGTATAACCCTAGCACCCTCCGGTGTCTATATAAACCAAAGGGCTTAGTCCGTAGAGACAATCATAATGAGATAGACTAGACTTCTAGGGTTTTAGCCATTACGATCTCGTGGTAGATCAACTCTTGTAACCCCCATACTCATCAATATTAATCTAGCGGGATATAGGGTTTTACCTCCATCGAGAGGGCCCGAACCTGGGTAAACATTGTGTTCCCTGTCTCCCGTTACCATCAACCTCAGACGCACAGTTCGGGACCCCCTACCCGAGATCCGCCGGTTTTGACACCGACAACCACCAAAAGCTAGGCGTGGATGGCCTCGACATGGTCGTGGGCGGCCTCCATCAGGGCTAAGGCCACCGCTGCGGAACGGACAGCTATTGTGACACTCTCGCCAGTTGCTATCCTCGAGGGAGATGCTGCTGTCGCCGCCTGATAAGCAACATCAGCCGTTTTGGCTGCCTTGGCCATCCGGACACAGATTGCGGTCGCCCTCACGAAGCTTGTTAGCACGCGCCTGGCGGCTGCAGCCGCGCTCTCGCCGGAGTGGGCCACCGAAGTTGCCCTCACAATGCGGGTCCACATCCCCATCTTTCACTGGTGACGATTGAATAGTGAAATGATATTTTTGAGGAGCGGGCTAGTGTGCTTGACACTCCGACGATGCTCCAAGATATTTTGTATTGCATCTCACACGGTTGGTGATAATAAACTGTGTGCGATCTACTTGATTTTTCGTCTTGATTTGAATTACGTAATGGGGTCACAGCTGCAAAGGATGGTGTTTGAATTGCTAGAACTTTTATCTGCAGTGAAGATGCAACTATAGGTGTGTCGTCAAAAAATAGGAATGATTCAGGGTTCATTTGGACATTTTTATACATTAACTCGGTTTTGTAGGCATTTCAGGTGCATAATTCAAATTTGAACTACATGCACATGCTCCGGTGCATATAAACAGGTTGAAAAATCAAATTTTTGTCCTTGGTTGCATGCTTAGGTCCCATGCAAGAAATGGGAATGAATGTCAAACACCCTACCACCGTCACTCGGCCGCAAACATTGAGATACTTGGTTTCTAAATTCTAGTAAATCCAAAACTCGTCTGAAATTAATGAAACTTGGCATGCTATCATGGAGCGACATCAACATGCCGTGGTAAAAAAATCCCATTTGGGGCAGGTTTGGGTATATGCTTCTCCCAAACCAGAGCTTCTCACAATAAGCGTGATGGTTTCGTTAGGGATTGTGCCACCTTTGGGGACGAAATGATATTGGTTGCCTATTATTGCTTCCAAAAAAATTCTAGTGTCAACATAGAAAAATAGGAGTGTTGTGTTTAATTTTGGAATTTTTCGGGGTTCGTTTGGACATTTTTATAAAATAACTAGGTTTTCTAGGCATTTTATGTGCACAATTCACTTTTGAACTACATGCACATGCTCCAGTGCATATAAATTGGTTGAAAAATCAAATCTGTGTCCTTCGGTGCATGCATAGGTCCCATGCAAAAAATGTGAATGAATTTCAAACACCCTGCCACCATCACTCGGTCGCAAACATTGAGATACTTGGTTTTAAAATTCTAGTAAATCCAAAACTTGTCTGAAATTCATCAAACTTGGCATGCTATCATGGAGCGGCATCAACATGCCATGGTAAAAATTTTGTCCCATTTGGGGCAGGTTTGGGTATAAGTGTCTCACAAACCAGAGCTTCTTAGAACAAGCGTGATGGTTTTGGTAGGGAACGCGCCACCTTTGGGGACGAAACGATATCCGTTACCTCTTATTGCTTTCAAAAATTTTCTAGTGTCAACATAGAACAACAGGAGTGTTGTGTTTAATTTTTGAATTTTTTGGGGTTCATTTGGACATTTTTATACATTAACTTAGTTTTGTAGGCATTTCACGTGCATAATTCAAATTTGAACTACATGCACATGCTCTAGTGCATATAAACTGGTTGAAAAAACAAATTTGTGTCCTTGGTTGCATGTGTCGCGTTTTGGGAACGGGGGTCCCCAGACTTGCCTGCCTGCGGCCCACGGTGTGGCTCTGCGTGCGGGCCTGTGCGGCCCATCTTCACCAACAAGCATTCAGGACCCTCGCGAGGGGCCAAGCCTTGCGAGGCGGACGACACAAGACCTCCTCAGGAGCGGCCTCACCAGGCTGGCTCGCGAGGGGCAGAGAAATCAAGGCCAGGCAAACCTTGCGAGGTTCCAGTGACGTGAGCCATGATGATCGAGACTAGGCGGGCGCCAACACGCACAATGTCCTTGTTTCCTCTTTGGTGCTAAGGAGGCAAGCGCAAACGAGGAGTACCGAGACATCAGGCAAAGGTTTCCATATCGGTGCAACAAGACCAAGAACAGCAGGACGTCGAGACGGAGGTCACCATGGAGCCCAAGATGGCGTCACCGCCAGAGCCTTTTGTTGGGGAACGTAGTAATTTCAAAAAAATTCCTACGCACACGCAAGATCATGGTGATGCATAACAACAAGAGGGGAGAGTGTTGTCCACGTACCCTCGTAGACCGAAAGCGGAAGCGTTAGCACAACGCGGTTGATGTAGTCGTACGTCTTCACGATCCGACAGATCCAAGTATCGAACGCACCGCACCTCCGAGTTCAGCACACGTTCAGCTCGATGACGTCCCGCGAACTCCGATCTAGAAGAGCTTCACGGGAGAGTTCTGTAACGCCCCGAGACCGATGTGCGAGGTGTCCTCTAGTTATTCGCTGTTGTTGCCTTGTCATTGCTTGCGTGTCATACATTGCATATCATGTCATCATGTGCATTTCATTTGCATACGTGTTCGTCTCATGCATCCGAGCATTTTCCCCGTTGTCCGTTTTGCAATCCGGCGCTTCTATGTCACCCGGTGTCCTTTTCTACCTCTTTTTGTGTGCGGGTGTTAAACATTTTTGGATTGGACCGAGACTTGTCATGCGGCCTTGGTTTACTACCGGTAGACCTCCTGTCAAGTTTCGTGCCATTTGGACTTCGTTTGATACTCCAATGGTTAACCGAGGGACCAAAAAGGCCTCGTGTGTGTTGCAGCCCAACACCCTTCCAAAGTGGCCCAAAACCCACTTAAACCTCCTCCATCATCTCAGTCATTCGATCACGATCGCGTGGCCAAAAACCGCACCTCATTTGGACTCTCCTAGCTCCCTCTACCTATAAATATGTGTGTACCTCCGAAATTCTCGCGCAGATCAAACCCTAGCTTCGTCCTCCTCGCGCCCAGACAAATCTCCCACCGCGCCGGACAATGTCCGCCGCCCTCAGCCACCTCACTCCAACCAATCAGAGCGTGCCACATCAGCCGGCCGCTGCCCTCGCCCAACCGGGCGCCGCTACGCGTCCCCGCGCCCACTTCCCCGCCGCGCGGGCCCGCCATGCCCAGATCCGGCCCGCGCCGGGCCGAACCGGGCCTGCTCCGCCGCCGCGTGAGCCCGCAACCACCGCCGCCTGGCTCCCATGCCTGCGCCGCCTAAGAGCCTCATCACCGGCCACCGACTCCGGTGAGCCCTCGCCGGAGCTCGGCTTGCCCCGCCGCGGCGCCCTCCCCGCCGGCCACCACCTCCGCCGCTGCAGCATGCCGCGTGCCGCCGCCTCGTTCGCCGTGCCCACCGCCTCCGTTCGCCGGCGTCAGCTGCCGCTGCCTCGCCGGCATCATCCTCCGTCGAGCCCCGCGCCTCCTACTCCGTCTCTGGCCACCGTCCCCGTTTTCTTCGTCGAGGTTCCGGCCATCCTCGTCATCCGCACCAAAGGGGATCAGATCCACCAGTTCCGGCATCCAAACGCCCGTCTCAGATCTGCACCGAGCCGTCCCGCTTCTCTCCGTCCCGCGTTGACTTTTCGCGGAGGTATAAATTCTACTAAGTCCCCGAGATTTCCAGATTCATATGCCCATTTTCATCGCATCATAACTTTGCATCCGTATCTCCGTTTTGGGCGTGTAGCATATCAAAATGTTTGTCTCAGAGAGCACATCATTTCATCTCATTGCATCATTTTCATTTGAGTTCATCTTGATGCCCGAAATGCTGTTGGTAGAATACTATTTGAGTTAATTGTCAGATCTGCTCTCCAAATAGCTATTTATCATTTTTGCCATGATTAATGTGTGCATGATATGCCCCTGAGCTCTACATGAGTTTTGTTATGTGCTTTGCCATCTTTACAGAGGTGATATCCATGTATTTTTGTGATGTGTGTGTTGACTAGCACAAGCTTGCAAAGTAGTGCATTCGTTAATGCTGATTTCAGGGACTTAGAAATTCCACTAAGTCCTTGATCTGTTTTTATCAATATGGCATATGTTCATGTTGTTTCCTAGTGATCCATGCCTCTTTTGTGGATGATCAGTAAGGATGTTTTGTTAATCTTGTGGTTCTCTATCCATCCATGTCCTTGTTTTCATTTATGGAGCAACCTAGCTTGAGTCAATCGAGCTCTATTTTTGCTATTTCGTGAATCCTGGCAGATTGTCTACTTGTTAGCGATTTTGCCGAGGATGTTATTGTTGATCCGTGCATGCTATGTTGTTGTTCTTGCCATGTCTAGCTTATTCAATGTGTATTATTGATGGGTGTATGCTTAGATTGTCATGCCTTGCTCTGTAGTGAGTGCATCGAGCTCGTTAACATGCCTACTCGTTAACAGATTTGCATATTCCAGTTCACATGCTTGCAATTGTATTCTCTGGTCCCTTTTGGCTCAAGGTCACTAAGGGACTTTTGTTAAGATCTTTGAGTAGCTCCATGCCATGCTTTATTTTGCCATGTTAAGTTCCTGTAGTATATAGTTTTCATGCTCTAAAGTGTGCTACCTGATCTGAAATTCCAGACTAGTGTTAATTTCACTAAGTCTGAAATCTGTTTACCGTTTGCATTTTTGCCATACTTATTTGAGCCTGTTAATGGATGAATTGGCCGTAGCTCAGTGTTCATCTATTGTTAAGCATTATGAGTGAATCCCTTCCATGTATTTTATTGCCATGTTTGAGTGTTGTAGCATGTTTAACTTGATGCATTTAGATGGCTACTTGCTGTTTATCGCAGACCGATGCCATATTTGTTTTGCTTGCCATTTCCAAACCATGCATCCGATTCCGGTGACCTTTATATCGATTTCAACCGAAATCACCTCACCTTTCCAGTGGCACACTTGGATTTCCAAGTTGAGGCCAGGTTCAATCATTCCTTTGCAAATCATGCATATGCATCGCATACCGCATCCCGCATATCATACCTTGTTCATGTGTTGGTTTGTTTACTATGTTGTGTGCTTCTTTTCTGGTGTTGCTTCTTCGGGTTGGTTCCGTTAACATCGTGATTGTGAGGACCCGTTCGTCTATGTCCGTTTGTCTTGTTCATAGACTCGTTCTTCTTCCTTGCGGGATTTCAGGCAAGATGACCATACCCTTGAAATCACTTCTATCTTTGCTTGCTAGATGCTCGCTCTTTTGCTATGTCTATGCTGTGATACCTACCACTTGCTTATCATGCCTCCCATATTGTGAACCAAGCCTCTAACCCACCTTGTCCTAGCAAACCGTTGTTTGGCTATGTTACCGCTTTGCTCAGCCCCTCTTATAGCATTGTTAGTTGCAGGTGAAGATTGGAGCTTGTTCCATGTTGGAACATGGATATTTTATTGGGATATCACAATATCTCTTATTTAATTAATGCATCTATATACTTGGTAAAGGGTGGAAGGCTCGACCTTATGCCTGGTGTTTTGTTCCACTCTTGTCGCCCTAGTTTCCGTCATATCGGTGTTATGTTCCCGGATTTTGCGCTCCTTACGCGGTTGGGTTATAATGGGAACCCCTTGACAGTTCGCCTTGAATGAAACTCCTCCAGCAAGGCCCAACTTTGGTTTTACCATTCGCCACCTAGCCTTTTCTTTCCCTTGGGTAGGCCTGCCCAAGGGTCATCTTTATTAAACCCCCGGGCCAGTGCTCCTCTGAGTGTTGGTCCAACCTAGAGCACCGTGCGGGGCCGTCCCTTGGCAACTTGGGTTACGTTGGCTCCCGTATGCTTAGCCTATCCGGTGTGCCCTGAGAACAAGATATGTGCAGCTCCTATCGGGATTTGTCGGCACAGCGGGTGGTCTTGCTGGACTTGTTTTACCATTGTCGAGGATGTCTTGTAACCGGGATTCCAAGTCTGATCGGGTCTTCCCGCTAGAAGGAAGATCCTTCATTGACCGTGAGAGCTTGTGATGGGCTAAGTTGGGACACCCCTGCAGGGATTTGAACTTTCGAAAGCCGTGCCCGCGGTTATGGGCAGATGGGATTTTGTTAATGTCCGGTTGTAGATAACTTGAACCTTAACTTAATTAAAATGAATCAACTGTGTGAGTTACCGTGATGGTCTCTTCTCGGCGAAGTTTGGGAAGTGAACATGGTGTTGGAGTAATGCTTGCCGCAGGTTGTTCTTTAGTTATTCGTTCGCTCTTTGCCTTCTCTTCTCGCTCTCTTTTGCGAACAGGTTAGCCACCATACATGCTAGTCGCTTGTTGCAGCTCCACATATTACCTTGCCTTACCTATATGCTTAAATAGTCTTGATCGCGAGGGTGTGAGATTGCTGAGTCCCCATGACTCACAAATACTTCCAAAACCAGTTTGCAGGTGCCGATGTTTCCGAGCAGGTGACGCAACCAAGCTCAAGGAGGAGCTCAATGAAGATCTTGTCCTTTATGTTGTTCTGTTTCCAGTTGATCAGTAGTGGAGCCCAGTCGGGACGATCGGGGATCTGTGTAGCATTTGGGGTAGTCTTCTTTTATTTTGGTTCCGTAGTCGGACCTTGATTGTATCTGGTTGATGTAATGCTCTATTCTTGTATTGTGTGAAGTGGCGATTGTAAGCCAACTATGTATCTCTTTCCCTTATGTATTACATGGGTTGTGTGAAGATTACCTCACTTGAGACATTGCTTTCAATGCGGTTATGCCTCTAAGTCGTGCTTCGACACGTGGGAGATATAGCCGCATTGAGGGCGTTACAAGTTCCGTTAGCACGACGGCATGGTGATGGTGATGATGTTGCTACCGACGCAGGGCTTCGCCTAAGCACCGCTACGATATGACCGAGGTGGAATATGGTGGAGGGGGGCACCGCACACGGCTGGGAGAGATCAACTGATCAACTTGTGTGTCTAGAGATGCCCCCCTGCCCCTGTATATAAAGGAGCAAGGTAGGAGGCCGGCCGGCCCTCTATGGGCGCGCCAGGAGGAGGAGTCCTCCTAGTAGGAGTAGGACTCCCCTTTCCTACTCCTACTAGGAGGGGGAAAGGAAGGAGCAGAAGGAGAAGGAAGGAGAAGGAGGAAAAGGAGGAAAGGGGGCCGGCCCCCTAGTCCAATTCGGTTTGGGCTAGGGGGGCCGCGTGCCCTGCCTCCTCTCTTCCACCACTTGGCCCATGAGGCCCATTACTTCTTCCTCGTATTCCCGTAACTCCCCGGTACCCCCGAAAATACTCGAATCACTTGGAACCTTTCCGATGTCCGAATAGAGTCATCCAATATATCGATCTTTACGTCTCGACCATTTCGAGACTCATCGTCATGTCCCCGATCTCATCCGGGACTCCGAACTACCTTCGGTACATCAAATTACATAAACTCATAATACAATCGTCACCGAAACTTTAAGCGTGCAGACCCTACGGGTTCGAGAACTATGTAGACATGACCGAGACATGTCTTCGGTCAATAACCAATAGCAGAACCTGGATGCTCATATTGGCTCCCACATATTCTACGAAGATCTTTATTGGTCAGACCGCATAACTACATACGTTGTTCCCTTTGTCATCGGTATTTTACTTGCCTGAGATTCGATCATCGGTATCTCAATACCTAGTTCAATCTCGTTACCGGCAAGTCTCTTTACTCATTCCGTAATACATCATCCCACAACTAACTTATTAGTTGCAATGCTTGCAAGGCTTAAGTGATGTGCATTACCCAGAGGGCCCAGAGATACCTCTCCGACAATCGGAGTGACAAATCCTAATCTCGAAATACGCCAACCCAACAAGTACCTTTGGAGACACCTGTAGAGCACCTTTATAATCACCCAGTTACGTTGTGACGTTTGGTAGCACACAAAGTGTTCCTCCGGTAAACGGGAGTTGCATAATCTCATACTCATAGGAACATGTATAAGTTATGAAAAAGCAATAGCAACAAACTAAACGATCAAGTGCTAAGCTAATGGAATGGGTAAAGTCAATCACATCATTCTCCTAATGATGTGATCCCATTAATCAAATGAAAACTCATGTCTATGGTTAGGAAACATAACCGTCTTTGATCAACGAGCTAGTCAAGTAGAGGCATACTAGTGACACTCTGTTTGTCTATATATTCACACATGTATTATGTTTCCGGTTAATACAATTCTAGCATGAATAATAAACATTTATCATGATATAAGGAAATAAATAATAACTTTATTATTGCCTCTAGGGCATATTTCCTTCAGTCTCCCACTTGCACTAGAGTCAATAATCTAGATTACACGGTAATGATTCTAACACCCATGGAGCCTCGGTGCGGATCATGTTTTGCTCGTGGAAGAGGCTTAGTCAGCGGGTCTGCAACATTCAGATCCGTATATATCTTGCAAATTTCTATTTCTCCCACTTGGACTAAATCCTGAATGGGATTGAAGCGTCTCTTGATGTGCTTGGTTCTCTTGTGAAATCTGGATTCCTTCGCCAAGGCAATTGCACCAGTATTGTCACAAAAGATTTTCATATGACCCAATGCACTAGGTATGACACCTAGATCGGATATGAACTCCTTCATCCAGACTCCTTCATTTGCTGCTTCCGAAGCAGCTATGTACTCCACTTCACATGTAGATCCCGCCACGACGCTTTGTTTAGAACTGCACCAACTGACAGCTCCACCGTTCAATATAAACACGTATCTGGTTTGCGATTTAGAATCGTCCGGATCAGTGTCAAAGCTTGCATCAACATAACCATTTACGATGAGCTCTTTGTCACCTCCATATATGAGAAACATATCCTTAGTCCTTTTCAGGTACTTCAGGATGTTCTTGACCGCTGTCCAGTGATCCACTCCAGGATTACTTTGGTACCTCCCTGCTAGACTTATAGCAAGGCACACATCAGGTCTGGTACACAGCATTGCATACATGATAGAGCCTATGGCTGAAGCATAGGGAACATCTTTCATTTTCTCTCTATCTTCTGCGGTGGTCGGACATTGAGTCTTACTCAACTTCACACCTTGTAACACAGGCAAGAACCCTTTCTTTGCCTGATCCATTTTGAACTTCTTCAAAACTTTGTCAAGGTATGTGCTTTGTAAAAGTCCAATTAAGTGTCTTTATCTATCTCTATAGATCTTAATGCCCAATATGTAAGCAGCTTCACCGAGGTCTTTCATTGAAAAACTCTTATTCAAATATCCCTTTATGCTATCCAGAAATTCTGTATCATTTCCAATCAATAATATGTCATCCACATATAATATCAGAAATGCTACAGAGCTCCCACTCACTTTCTTGTAAATACAGGCTTCTCCAAAAGTCTGTACAAAACCAAATGCTTTGATCACACTATCAAAGCATTTATTCCAACTCCGTGAGGCTTGCACCAGTCCATAAATGGATCACTGGAGCTTGCACACTTTGTTAGCTCCCTTTGGATCGACAAAACCTTCTGGCTGCATCATATACAACTCTTCTTCCAGAAATCCATTCAGGAATGCAGTTTTAACATCCATTTGCCAAATTTCATAATCATAAAATGTGGCAATTGCTAACATGATTCGGACAGACTTAAGCATCGCTACGGGTGAGAAGGTCTCATCGTAGTCAATCCCTTGAACTTGTTGAAAACCTTTTGCAACAAGTCAAGCTTTGTAGACAGTAACATTATCGTCAGCGTCAGTCTTCTTCTTGAAGATCCATTTATTCTCAATTGCTTGCCGATCAATGGGCAAGTCAACCAAAGTCCACACTTTGTTCTCATACATGGATCCCATCTCACATTTCTTGGCTTCTAGCCATTTTGCGGAATCTGGGCTCACCATCGCTTCTTCATAGTTCGTAGGTTCATCATGATCTAGTAGCATGACTTCCAGAACAGGATTACCGTACCACTCTGGTGCGGATCTTATTCTGGTTGATCTACGAGGTTCGGTAGTAACTTGATCTGCAGTTTCATGATCATTATCATTAGCTTCCTCACTAATTGGTGTAGGTGTCACAGAAACTGGTTTCTGTGATGTACTACTTTCCAATAAGGGAGCAGGAACAGTTACCTCATCAAGTTCTACTTTCCTCCCACTCACTTCTTTCGAGAGAAACTCCTTTTCTAGAAAGGATCCATTCTTAGCAACGAAAGTCTTGCCTTCAGATCTGTGATAGAAGGTGTACCCAACAATTTCCTTTGGGTATCCTATTAAGACACATTTCTCCGATTTGCATTCGAGCTTATCAGGTTGAAGCTTTTTCACATAACCATCGCAGCCCCAAACTTTCAGAAATGACAACTTTGGTTTCTTTCCAAACCACAGTTCATAAGGCGTCGTCTCAACGGATTTTGATGGTGCCCTATTTAACATGAATGCAGCCGTCTCTAAAGCATAACCCCAAAACGATACCGGTAAATCTGTAAGAGACATCGTAGATCGCACCATATCTAGTAAAGTACGATTACGATGTTCGGACACACCATTACGCTGTGGTGTTCCGGGTGGCGTGAGTTGCGAAACTATTCCGCATTGTTTCAAATGTAGACCAAACTCGTAACTCAAATATTCTCCTCCACGATCAGATCATAGAAATTTTATTTTCTTGTTACGATGATTTTCAACTTCACTCTGAAATTTTTTGAACTTTTCAAATGTTTCAGACTTATGTTTCATTAAGTAGATATACCCATATCTGCTTAAATCATCTGTGAAGGTGAGAAAATAACGATATCCGCCACGAGCCTCAATATTCACGGACCACATACATCTATATGTATGATTTCCAACAAATCCGTTGCTCTCTCCATAGTACCGGAGAACGGCATTTTGGTCATCTTGCCCATGAGGCACGGTTCGCAAGTACCAAGTGATTCATAATCAAGTGATTCCAAAAGTCCATCAGTATGGAGTTTCTTCATGCGCTTTACACCGATATGACCTAAACAGCAGTGCCACAAATAAGTTGCACTGTCATTATCAACTCTGCATCTTTTGGCTTCAATATTATGAATATGTGTATCACTACTATCGAGATTCATCAAAAATAGACCATTCTTCAAGGGTGCATGACCACAAAAGATATTACTCATATAAATAGAACAACCATTATTCTCTGATTTAAATGAATAACCGTCTCGCATCAAACAAGATCCAGATATAATGTTCATGCTCAACGCTGGCACCAAATAACAATTATTTAGGTCTAAAACTAATGCCAAAGGTAGATGTAGAGGTAGCGTGCCAACTGCGATCACATCGACTTTGGAACCATTTCCCACGCGCATCGTCACCTCGTGCTTTACCAGTGTTCGCTTAATCCGTAGTCCCTGTTTCGAGTTGCAAATGTTAGCAACAGAACCAGTATCAAATACCCAGGTGCTACTGCGAGATCTAGTAAGGTACACATCAATAACATGTATATCACATATACCTTTGTTCACCTTGCCATCCTTCTTATCCGCCAAATACTTGGGACAGTTCCGCTTCCAGTGTCCAGTCTGCTTGCAGTAGAAGCACTCAGTTTCAGGCTTAGGTCTAGATTTGGGTATCTTCTCCTGAGCAGTAACTTGCTTACTGTTCTTCTTGAAGTTCCCCTTCTTCTTCCCTTTGCCCTTTTTCTTGAAACTGGCAGTCTTGTTGACCATCAACACTTGATGCTCCTTCTTGATTTCTACCTCCGCAGCCTTTAGCATTGCGTAGAGCTCGGGAATTGTCTTCTCCATCCCTTGCATGCTATAGTTCATCACGAAGCTCTTGTAGCTTGGTGGTAGTGATTGAAGAACTCTGTCAATGACACTATCAACAGGAAGATTAACTCCCAGTTGAGTCAAGTGATTATGATACCCAGACATTTTGAGTATATGTTCACTGACAGAACTATTCTCCTCCATCTTGCAGCTATAGAATTTATTGGAGACTTCATATCTCTCAATCCGGGCATTTGCTTGAAATATTAACTTCAACTCCTGGAACATCTCATATGCTCCATGACGTTCAAAACATCGTTGGAGTCCCGATTCTAAGCTGTAAAGCATGGCACACTGAACTATCGAGTAGTCATCAGCTTTGCTCTGCTAGACGTTCATAACATCTGGTGTTGCTCCAGCAGCAGGCCTGGCACCTAGCGGTGCTTCCAGGACGTAATTCTTCTGTGCAGCAATGAGGATAATCCTCAAGTTACGGACCCAGTCCGTGTAATTGCTACCATCATCTTTCAACTTTGCTTTCTCAAGAAACGCATTAAAATTCAACGGAACAACAGCACGGGCCATCTATCTAGAATCAAACATAGACAAGCAAGATACTATTAGGTACTAAGTTCATGATAAATTTAAGTTCAGTTAATCATATTACTTAAGAACTCCCACTTAGAAAGACATCCCTCTAATCTTCTAAGTTATCACGTGATCCAAATCAACTAAACCATAACCGATCATCACGTGAAATGGAGTAGCTTTCAATGGTGAACATCAATATGTTGATCATATCTACTATATGATTCATGCTCGACCTTTCGGTCTCAGTGTTCCGAGGCCATATCTGCATATGCTAAGCTCGTCAAGTTTAACCTGAGTATTCTGCGTGTGCAAAACTGGCTTGCACCCGTTGTAGATGGACGTAGAGCTTATCACACCCGATCATCACGTGGTGTCTGGGCACGACGAACTTTGGCAACGGTGCATACTCATGGAGAACACTTTTATCTTGAAATTTAGTGAGAGATCATCTTATAATGCTACTGTCAATGAAAGCAAGATAAGATGCATAAACGATAAACATCACATGCAATCAATATAAGTGATATGATATGGCCATCATCATCTTGTGCTTGTGATCTCCATCTTCGAAGCACCGTCATGATCACCATCGTCACCGGCGCGACACCTTGATCACCATCGTAGCATCGTTGTTGTCTCGCCAATCTTATGCTTCCACGACTATCGCTACTGCTTAGTGATAAAGTAAAGCATTACAGCGCAATTGCATTGCATACAATAAAGCGACAACCATATGGCTCCTGCCAGTTGCCGATAACTCGGTTACAAAACATGATCATCTCATACAATAAAATTTAGCATCATGTCTTGACCATATCACATCACAACATGCCCTGCAAAAACAAGTTAGACGTCCTCTACTTTGTTGTTGCAAGTTTTACGTGGCTGCTACGGTCTTAGCAAGAACCATTCTTACCTACGCATCAAAACCACAACGATAGTTTGTCAAGTTGGTGCTGTTTTAACCTTCGCAAGGACCGGGCGTAGCCACACTTGGTTCAACTAAAGTTGGAGAAACTGACACCCGCCAGCCACCTGTGTGCAAAGCACGTCGGTAGAACCAGTCTCGCGTAAGCGTACGTGTAATGTCAGTCCGGGCCGCTTCATCCAACAATACCGCCGAACCAAAGTATGACATGATGGTAAGCAGTATGACTTATATCGCCCACAACTCACTTGTGTTCTACTCGTGCACAACATCAACGCATAAAACCTAGGCTCGGATGCCACTATTGGGGAACGTAGTAATTTCAAAAAAAAATCCTACGCACACGCAAGATCATGGTGATGCATAGCAACGAGAGGGGAGAGTGTTGTCCACGTACCCTCGTAGACCAAAAGCGGAAGCGTTAGCAAAACGCGGTTGATGTAGTCATACGTCTTCACGATCCGACCGATCCAAGTACCGAACGCACGGCACCTCCGAGTTCAGCACACGTTCAGCTCGACGATGTCCCGCGAACTCCGATCGAGCAGAGCTTCCCGGGAGAGTTCCGTCAGCACGACGGCATGGTGACGGTGATGATGTTCCTACCGACGCAGGGCTTCGCCTAAGCACCGCTATGATATGACCGAGGTGGAATATGGTGGAGGGGGCATCGCACATGGCTGGGAGAGATCAACTGATCAACTTGTGTGTCTAGAGGTGCCCCCTGCCCCTGTATATAATGGAGCAAGGGGGGAGGCCGGGCGGCCCTCTATGGGCGCGCCAGGACGAGGAGTCCTCCTCCTAGTAGGAGTAGGACTCCCCTTTCCTACTCCTACTAGGAGGAGGAAAGGAAGGAGGAGAAGGAGAAGGAAGGAGAAGGAGGAAAAGGAGGAAAGGGGGGCCGGCCCCCTAGTCCAATTCGGTTTGGGCTAGGGGGGCCGCGCGCCCTGCCTCCTCTCTTCCACCACTTGGCCCATGAGGCCCATTACTTCTTCCTCGTATTCCCGTAACTCCCCGGTACCCACGAAAATACCCGAATCACTCGGAACCTTTCCGATGTCCGAATATAGTCATCCAATATATCGATCTTTACATCTCGACCATTTCGAGACTCCTCGTCATGTCCCCGATCTCATCCGGGACTCTGAACTACCTTCGGTACATCAAATCACATAAACTCATAATACAATCGTCACCGAAACTTTAAGCGTGCGGACCCTACGGGTTCAAGAACTATGTAGACATGACCGAGACATGTCTCCGGTCAATAACCAATAGTGGAACCTGGATGCTCATATTGGCTCCCACAAATTCTACGAAGATCTTTATCGGTCAGACTGCATAACAACATACGTTATTCCCTTTGTCATCGGTATTTTACTTGCCCGAGATTCGATCGTCGGTATCTCACTACCTAGTTCAATCTCGTTACCGGCAAGTCTCTTTACTCGTTCCGCAATACATCATCCCGCAACTAACTTATTAGTTGCAATGCTTGCAAGGCTTAAGTGATGTGCATTACCGAGAGGGCCCAGAGATACCTCTCCGACAATCGGAGTGACAAATCCTAATCTTGAAATACACCAACCCAACAAGTACCTTTGGAGACACCTGTAGAGCACCTTTATAATCACCCAGTTACGTTGTGACATTTGGTAGCACACAAAGTGTTCCTCCGGTAAACGGGAGTTGCATAATCTCATACTCATAGGAACATGTATAAGTTATGAAGAAAGCAATAGCAACAAACTAAATGATCAAGTGCTAAGCTAATGGAATGGGTCAAGTCAATCACATCATTCTCCTAATGATGTGATCCCGTTAGTCAAATGACAACTCATGTCTATGGTTAGGAAACATAACCATCTTTGATCAACGAGCTAGTCAAGTAGAGGCATACTAGTGACACTCTATTTGTCTATGTATTCACACATGTATTATGTTTCCGGTTAATACAATTCTAGCATGAATAAAAAAAATTATCATGATATAAGGAAATAAATAATAAGTTTATTATTGCCTCTAGGGCATATTTCCTTCACCTTTGGTGGGCGAAGACCACCTTTTGCCAGGATAGCTTGTACTAGTTGTCTCCCTTCGAATTTGGCCGTTGTTGGCTCCCTTCCCGCTCAATATTTGGGGAGAGGACCAGGGCCTCTATAAATAGGACTAGCCACCGCCATAGGGGGGATCACCCAGATCAACCTCAGCCACACAAACTCACCAAGCACAAGAACACCTCTCCTCGCGAGGCGGTTCTTCCCTCTGTAACTGTTCATCCTCAGCCCAAGAGGCAATCCACCACACCACACTGGAGTAGGGTATTACACCACAACGGTGGCCCGAACCAGTATAAATCTTGTGTCTCGTGTTCTTTGAGTTCATCGAGCTAGGCCGTGGGATCTTAGAGTGCGCTAGTTAGTAAGAGGAAGAAGATCTTCACGTGCACCCCAGTGTCAGAACCTTAAGGGTTTTGCCGGAACCCTAAATCCGACATTTGGCACGCTAAGTAGGGGTGCGCCAGAGTTTTCCTTCCATCGATCCGCGCTCCACCATCTTCACGCCCACTCTCCATGGCTGGCGCCGCTCTTTCGGCTGGATCTGCGGGCACCCACGGTGACGCTCGGGCGCTCCAAGCCCTTGCCCCCACCCTCCGGCAAGTGCGGTGGCCACCCAAGTTCAAGCCAGATATGCCGCCGCGCTACGACGGCACGACGGACCCGTCAGCTTTCCTGCTGGCGTATGAGGAGGCTGTCCTTAAGGCCGGGGGCGATGACAAGGTCATGGCCAACTGGCTTCCCATGGCCCTCACTGGCGCACCACACGCCTGGCTGCTCAACCTCCCCGGGTCCATGGTGGCATCCTGGGAGGAGTTGCGCGGCCTCTTCGCTGCGTGCTACGCGGCGTCGGCGCACCACGCGGTTGCGGCCCTCCTCGTCGGCTCACAAGCGCCACCCTCGGATCATCATGTCAAGCCATTCTTTTGTCAGATCGGTGCCACTTCCAAGTGCCCGAGGGCTCCGCCGGGATGGGCCATGCCCAAGGCCGACCTCACCTTCGACTCAGAGGATCATCCCGCCTCCACCGTCGACACGCTAAGTAGGGGTGCGCTCCCAATGCTTTGCACACCCACCATCTGCCACGTGTGCATCACCAAGACGCTCATCGATGGTGGCGCCGGCCTCAACATGCTCTCCGTCAAGGCCTTTAGCCTTCTCCACGTACCGCTCGAGCGGATCCGCCCTAGCAAGCCTTTCTCAGGGGTCGGTGGGGGCTCTGCCCGCTCCCTGGGGCAGATCCGCCTCCCTGTGACCTTCGGCACGCGCGACAACTACCGCACCGAGCTCATCAACTTCGACATCGCCCACATCGGCCTCCCGTACAATGCCATCCTCGGGTACCAAGCCCTGGCTCAGTTCATGGCGGTGACCCATCCGACCTACAACCTCATGAAGATGCCTGGGAGCAAGAGTGTCCTCACAGTAGTTGGGGACACCAAGGAAGCCTTGATGACGCTCAAGCTCGCCCTTAAGACCGTCGCAGCAGCGCGGCCCACCGACACGGATACCTCCAAGGCCAAGGGAGACGCACCAGCCAAAAAGAAGCAGTTTTTCACTCAAGACAAGGCAGAAACCAAGTAAGTGCCAGTCGAGGAGGATGGGTCCTCTGGGGTAACCTTTACCATAGGCGCCAACCTCGAGCCTGATCAGGAGGAGGCGCTAGTGAAGTTCTTGCGCGCAAACAAGGAAGTGTTCGCTTGGGAGCCCGACCAGCTGGTGGGGGTCCCGATAGGGGTGATAGAGCACCACCTGAAGGTGTGCCCAAACATATGCCCCGTAAAGTAGAAGGCGAGGTGGCAGTCCACGGAAAAGCAAGCTTTCATCATCCAAGAGACCCGCAAGTTGGAGGCCGCGGGTGTCATTCGCGAGGTTCGGTACCCCGAGTGGCTAGCAAACCCCATCGTCATGCAGAAAGGCGGGAAGGAGCGAATGTGCGTCGACTTCACCAACCTCAACCAGGCCTGCCCCCAAGATCCGTTTCCTCTTCCACACATCGACCAGATCGTCGACTCCACTACCGAGTGTGACCTGCTGTGCTTCCTGGATGCGTTCTCAGGATATCATCACATCAAGATGGCGGTAGAATATGTGGAGAAGACAGCCTTCCTAACCCCGTGTGGGGTGTACTTCTACACTTGCATGCCTTTCGGGCTGCGCAACGCAGGCGCAAGCTTCCAGCGGCTCATGCACATCGTGTTGGGTCGGTAGCTCGGGAGAAAAACTGAAGCCTACGTCGATGACATCGTGGTGAAGTCTCGGGAGGCGAGGACCTTGATCCAAGACCTGGAGGAGACCTTTGAAAGCCTCCACCAGGTGGACTTGCAGCTCAACCCGGAGAAGTGCGGGTTTGGCGTCCCTTCCGGCAAGCTGCTAGGCTTCCTTGTGTCCCACAGGGGGATCGAAGCCAACCCAGAGAAGGTCAAGGCCATTGAAGACATGAGTCCACCGTAGACCCTCAAGGAAATGCAGAAGCTTGCTGGACGGGTGACTGCGTTGGGACGCTTCATTTCCAAGCTGGGAGAGAGCGCCCTACCCTTCTTAAAGATGATGAAAAAGAAGGGCCCGTTCAAGTGGACCCCGGAGGCCGACCAAGCATTTCAAGACCTCAAGAGATACCTGACCAGCCCTCTGGTGATGGTGGCGCTGCGACCTCTCGAACCCCTGGTGCTTTATCTTGCCGCCACACCCTACTCCGCCAGCGTGGCTCTAGTGGCGGTTTGGGAAGAACGCCAAGCCAAGGGCGCATCGCGCCGAGCCACGCCCCCAGCAGAGACGATGCAAGACTAGGAGGGCGCCGCAAGGGCCGCATCAGTGACAGCAGAGGATCAAGCTCAGTAGGACGACGCCCCCAAGCCCGCAAAGGCCCTGACAAGCGATCGAGCATTGGGGGCTCCACCACCTCAGGAGGCACCCCAACTCCTGGAAGGCGCGAGCCTTGTCAGCACACCTGCCCTCGTCGAGCACCCGGTATACTTCGTCAGCACGGTGTTGTGGGATGCAAGAGCACGGTACCCCATGCCTCAAAAGCTTCTACTCACGCTCCTGGTGGCCTCGAGTAATCTACGACACTACTTTCAAGGCCACCCCGTCAAGGTCGTCTCGGCCTACCCACCGGAGAGGGTGCTCAGGAGCCCCAACTCCACCGGGAGGGTCGCCGAGTGGAACATCAAGCTGCAGGCATTCCAGTTGGAGTTCAGCACCACCAGGGTCATCAAGGGAGCCGCGCTCGCTAATTTCGTGGCAGAATGGACGGATGCCCCGATGCTTGAAATAGGCGAGGGCCGGTCCCTCTCGCTAGGAAGTGAGGCGCCCGACGACTGGGTCATGTATTTCAATGGTGCCTTCGTGCGCCAGGGCGCGGGGGCTGGAGCAGTGCTCATCTCGCCCACTCAAGACAAGCTCTACTACGCCATGCAGCTCTGCTTCCAGCAGGGCGAGAAGGTCTCCAACAACATTGCAGAGTATGAAGGCCTCATAGCCGGCCTAAAGGCTACGGCGGCACTAGGGGTGTAGCGTCTCACCATCAGGGGCGACTCGCAACTCCTCGTCAACTTCTCCAACAAGGTATACGCGCCGAAGGACGAAACATGGAGGCATACCTCGCGGAGGTACACAAGATAGAGAACACAAGATAGAGAAGCAGTTCCTGGGCTTGGAGTTGCAGCACGTGCCCCAGGGAACCAACAAGGAAGATGATGACATTGCCAGAAGGGCCTCCAAGCGACAGCCCCAAGAGCCTGGCGTCTTCGAGGAGCGGCTCTTCAAGCCATCGGCGACACCACCGCTTTCAAGGACAGCACAGCCTCGGGAGGAGCTCCCGCAGCCACCTGCCGCGGGAGCCCCAGCCTGTGGCCCGACTTTGGGAGCGCGTCTACTCTTGGTGCTCGAGCCCCAGGAGGGATGCTGGACCAAAGAATTCAAAGAATACCTGGTGCAAGGAACGCCGCCGGAGAAGGAGGAGGACGCGGAGCGCGTGGCCTGGCAAGCCACGGCATACTGCATCCAGGACGGTGAGTTATACAAGAAGCAGCCAAATGACGTTTCACCGCGTTGTATCTCTAGGGAACAGGGGAAGGAGCTGCTAGCCGACATACACGACGGGGACTGCGGGCACCACTGGTCGTCTCAAACCCTCGTCGCAAGGCATTCCGCAACGGATTCTACTGGCCTACGGCGCTCAACGACGCACCTGAGCTAGTGAGGTCCTGTGAGGCCTGCCAATTCCACGCCAAGCAAATCCATCAGCCAGCTCAGGGCCTCCAGACCATTCCACTCTCGTGGCTGTTCACAGTCTGGGGACTGGACATCCTGGGCCCGTTCCCTAGAGCGCCTGGGGGCTACCGATACCTCTATGTTGCCATCGACAAGTTCACCAAGTGGGCGGAGGTGGAAGCCGTCCGCACCATCCCGGCTGGCTCTGTGGTCAAGTTCATCAAGGGCCTCGTGAGCCATTTCGGGGTCCCCAACCGCATCATCACCGATATTGGTTCGCAGTTCACCAGTAATCTCCTCAAAACGTATTGTGCTAACATTGGAACGCAGATCTGCTACGCCTCCGTGGCGCACCCCAGGAGCAATGGCCAGGCTGAACACGCCAATGCGGAGGTCCTGAGGGGTCTCAAGACAAGGACCTTCAAGAAGAAGCTTGAGGCCTACGACAGAGGCTGGCACGACGAGCTCCAGTCCGTGTTGTGGTCCATCCGCACCACCGCCACCAAGCCCACGGGCGAGACCCCGTTCTTCCTCGTCAACGGAGCAGAAGCGGTCCTTCCTCACGAGGTCAAGCATCGCTCCACATGGGTCCTGGCGTTTGATGAGATGCAGCAGGACTCCATGCGGAGGATGGACCTCGTGCTGGGGGAGGAACACCGCCGCAAAGCTGCACTACGGGCGGCAAGATACCAGTAGGCGCTGCGGTGGTACCACTATCGCAGCGTCCGCTCCAGGACGCTCAGGTGGGTGACCTCGTCCAGAGGCGGGTGCTCTCCAGGGAAGGGCTGCATAAGCTCTCACCCATGTGGGAGGGCCCGTTCAAGGTCGTCCATGTCTCCAGGCCTGGCGCCGCGCGCCTGGAGACACAGGATGGGGTACCCATCCAGAACGCCTGGAACATCCAGCACCTTCAGAAGTTCTACCCATGAAGAAAGGCCCAGCGCCTGTGAAGCAAGGCCCAATGCCTGTGAAGGTCTCCGCTCGTGACACTCTCACGTAATAATGAGCGGGGCTATACACGCCCCGGAGTCTCAGGAGTGCCGCCCTCGGGCCTCGGGGGCACCCTCCCACGTCCAAGTGGCAGCACTTAGCTCTGCGCTGGTGAGAAGACACGAAGACTAGACTAGGTGCTGGACGTGGCTTGTCATTTGCTTTCCGTAGTTGGCTCGCCCTCTTTTAATCGAAGTTTGCTTCTGGTGTTCTTCACTGATTTGGTTTCGTCGCCTTCTGTCTCTGTTTCCGTCTTCAGCTTAGCCTGTTCTCTCTCTCGCATTCCTCGCGAGGGGGGTGGACGGGTGCCCTCGTGAGCATTTTTCTTTTTCTGCCTTCTGTCTGCTTTTCACGAGGTACCCTCGTTCGAGCCCACATGCTGTTGCACCTCTCCTAATCCATGCCCCTCGAATACCACGATACAAAGTGCTGGGTCAAGGCCAGCGGCGCCTATGACCCAGGCTTGGATGAATGATAAGCCTCTTAACGAATTTTTTGTAGTTCCTAAGCGCCTACCAGGCCAAGGGGGGCCCCGACAGGCACCAGGAAGCAAGCGCGTTGTGAGGAGGAGACTACTCCGAGCAAGTCAAGCTAAGTTATTTCTACATAAAAGGACGATGTTGCAACACAGCACATGAACAATAAACATAGCATAATGCTTGAGAAATCATAGTTCGTTGCACGCCCCACGGGGGCCCATACTGGCTTCTTTCTTAGTACAGGAAGCAAAGGAAGAACGAAACAAAAGCGGCACGTGCCCCCACGACGGGTCACGGGGGCGGGCTCTTGGCGCCGTCCCGAGCTCAGCCAGACCCCTCCTCATGCTTCACGGAGGCGCGGCGGCGAGACGACCCACTGCCGCCTTCGAAGCGGGCGCGGCGGCGTGGCGGCTGGTCGTAACCACCGCTGCTGGAGCTGTCGCTGGGGGAAGAGCCACCGTAGTTGGACGAGACGTGGTCGGCACCAAGGGCGGGTTCACCCTCATCCTCATCACGACCATCGCCAAGGCCGAGCACCTCCTTACCATCATTGACCTCGGGGCAGCACCCGGCGCGGCGACCATCTTCCTCAAACACCCTCATGAAGAGGGTCGCGTCACCGTCATACTTGAAATGGAGGGTGCACCGCCTGCCCAGGCCGTGCGCGCGGGCAAACGTCTGCTAGCCATGAGCCAGGGCTATGTTGCCCGCGACAGAGACCTCAACCGCGACCCAGGAAGCCTTGCTGCAGCAGCCATCCGCCTGCAGCTAGAGCCCGCCTGGACCTGAGGCCGGCAGCTCGTCGGCGAAGAAGCGCGGGAGCTGAAGCCAGTTGTGTTGGGGAACATAGTAATTTCAAATTTTTCCTACGCACACGCAAGATCATGGTGATGCATAGCAATGAGGGGGGAGAGTGTTGCCCACGTACCCTCATAGACCGAAAGCGGAAGCGTTAGCACAACGTGGTTGATGTAGTCGTACGTCTTCATGATCCGACCGATCCAAGTACCGAACGCACGGCACCTCCGAGTTCAACACACATTCAGCTCGATGACGTCCCGCGAACTCCGATCCAGCAGAGCTTCACGGGAGAGTTCTGTCAGCACGATGGCGTGGTGACAGTGATGATGTTGCTACTGACGCAGGGCTTCGCCTAAGCACCGCTACGATATGACCGAGGTGGAATATGGTGGAGGGGGGCACCGCACACGGCTGGAAGAGATCAACTGATCAACTTGTGTGTCTAGAGGTGCCCCCCTGCCCCTGTATATAAAGGAGCAAGGGGGAGGCCGGCCAACCCTCTATGGGCACGCCAGGAGGAGGAGTCCTCCTCCTAGTCCCCTTTCCTACTCCTACTAGGAGGAGGAAAGGAAGGAGGAGAAGGAGAAGGAAGGAGAAGCAGGAAAAAGAGGAAAGGGGGGCCGGCCCCCTAGTCCATTTCAGTTTGAGCTAGGGGGGCTGCACGCCCTGCCTCCTCTCTTCCACCACTTGGCCCATGAGGCCCATTACTTCTTCCTCGTATTCCCGTAACTCCCCGGTACCCCCGAAAATACCCGAATCACTCGGAACCTTTCCGATGTCCGAATATAGTCATCCAATATATCGATCTTTACGTCTCGACCATTTTGAGACTCCTCGTCATGTCCCTGATCTCATCCGGGACTCCGAACTCCTTCGGTACATCAAAACTCATAAACTCATAATATAACTGTCATCGAAACCTTAAGCGTGCGGACCGTACGGGTTCGAGAACTATGTAGACATGACCGAGACATGTCTCCGGTCAATAACCAATAGCGGAACCTGGATGCTCATATTGGCTCCCACATATTCTACGAAGATCTTTATCGGTCAAACCGCATAACAACATACGTTGTTCCCTTTGTCATCGGTATGTTACTTGCCCGAGATTTGATCATCGGTAACTCAATACCTAGTTCAATGTCGTTACCGGCAAGTCTCTTTACTCGTTCTGTAATACATCATCCCGCAACTAACTCATTAATTGCAATGCTTGCAAGGCTTAAGTGATGTGCATTACCGAGAGGGCCCAGAGATACCTCTCCGACAATCGGAGTGACAAATCCTAATCTCGAAATACGCCAACCCAACAAGTACCTTCGGAGACACCTGTAGAGCACCTTTATAATCACCCAGTTACGTTGTGAAGTTTGGTAGCACACAAAGTGTTCCTCCGAAAACGGGAGTTGCATAATCTCATAATCATAGGAACATGTATAAGTTATGAAGAAAGGAATAACAACAAACTAAATGATCAAGTGCTAAGCTAATGGAATGGGTCAAGTCAATCACATAATTCTCCTAATGATGTGATCCTGTTAATCAAATGACAACTCATGTCTATGGCTAGGAAACATAACCATCTTCGATTAACGAGCTAGTCAAGTAGAGGCATACTAGTGACACTCTGTTTGTCTATGTATTCACACATGTATTATGTTTCCGGTTAATACAATTCTAGCATGAATAATAAACATTTATCATGATATAAGGAAATAAATAATAACTTTATTATTGCCTCTAGGGCATATTTCCTTCAGTCTCCCACTTGCACTAGAGTCAATAATCTAGTTCACATCGCCATGTGATTTAACATCAATAGTTCACATCACCATGTGATTAACACCCATAGTTCACATTTTCATGTGACCAACACCCAAAGGGTTAACTAGATTCAATAATCTAGTTCACATCGCTATTTGATTAATGCCCAAAGAGTACTAAGGTGTGATCATGTTTTGCTTGTGAGAGAAGTTTAGTCAACGGGTCTCCCACATTCAGATCCGTAAGTATTTTGCAAATTTCTATGTCAACAATGCTCTACACTAAGCTACTCTAGCTAATTGCTCCCATTTTCAATATGTATCCAGATTGAGATTTTGAGTCATCTGGATCAGTGTCAAAACTTGCATCGACGTAACCCTTTACGACGAACCTTTTGTCACCCTCATAATCGAGAAACATAAACTTATTCCACTAAGGATAATTTTGACCAATGTCCAATGATCTACTCCTAGATCACTATTGTACTCCTTTGCCAAACACATGGCAGGGTATACAATAGGTCTGGTACACAGCATGGCATACTTTATAGAACCTATGGCCGAGGCATAGGGAATGACTTTCATTCTCTCTCTATCTTCTGCCGTGGTCGGGTTTTGAGTCTTACTCAGTTTCACACCTTGTAACACGGGCAAGAACTCTTTCTTTGACTCTTCCATTTTGAACTACTTCAAAATATTGTCAAGGTATGTACTCATTGAAAAACTTATCAAGCGTCTTGATCTATCTCTATAGATCTTGATGCTCAATATGTAAGCAGCTTCACCGAGGTCTTTCTTTGAAAAACTTCTTTCAAACATTCCTTTATGCTTTGCAGAATAATTCTACATTATCTCTGATCAACAATATGTCATTCACATATACTTATCATAAATGTTGTAGTGCTCCCACTCACTTTCTTGTCAATACAGGCTTCACCGCAAGTCTGTATAAAACTATATGCTTTGATCAACTTATCAAAGCATATATTCCAACTCCGAGATGCTTGCACCAGTCCATAGGTGGATCGCTAGAGCTTGCATATTTTGTTAGTACCTTTAGGATTGACAAAACCTTCTGGTTGCATCATATACAACTCTTCTTTAATAAATCCATTAAAGAATGCAGTTTTGTTTATCCATTTGCCAGATTTTAAAAATGTGGCAATTGCTAACATGATTCGGACAGACTTAAGCATAGATACGAGTGAGAAACTCTCATCGTAGTCAACACCTTGAACTTGTCGAAAACCTTTTTGCGACAATTCTAGCTTTGTAGATAGTAACACTACTATCAGCGTCCGTCTTCCTCTTGAAGATCCATTTAATCTCAACGGCTCGCCGATCAATGGGCAAGTCAATCAAAGTCCATACTTTGTTCTCATACATGGATCTCATCTCAGATTTCATGGCCTCAAGCCATTTCGCGGAATCTGGGCTCATCATCGCTTCCTTATAGTTCGTAGGTTCGTCATGGTCAAGTAACATGACCTCCAGAACAGGATTACCATACCACTCTGGTGCGGATCTCACTCTGGTTTACCTACGAGGTTCGGTAGCAACTTGATCTGAAGTTACATGATCATCATCATTAGCTTCCTCACTAATTGGTGTAGTAGTCACAGGAACATATTTCTGTGATGAACTACTTTCCAATAAGGGAGCAGGTACAGTTACCTCATCAAGTTCTACTTTCCTCCCACTCACTTCTTTCGAGAGAAACTCCTTCTCTAGAAATGATCCATTCTCAGCAACGAATATCTTGCCTACAGATCTGTGATAGAAGGTGTACCCAACAGTTTCTTTTGGGTATCCTATGAAGATTTATTTCTCCGATTTGGGTTCGAGCTTATCATGTTGAAACTTTTTCACATAAGCATCGCAGTCCCAAACTTTAAGAAACGACAGCTTAGGTTTCTCGCCAAACCACAGTTCATACGGTGTCATCTCCACGGATTTAGATGGTGCCCTATTTAACATGAATGTAGCTGTCTCTAATGCATAACCCCAAAACGATAGTGGTAGATCGGTAAGAGACATCATAGATCGCACTATATCTAATAAAGTACGGTTATGACATTTGGACACACCATTACACTGTGGTGTTCCAAGTGGTGTGAGTAGTGAAACTATTTCACATTGTTTTAACTGAAGGCCAAACTCGTAACTCAAATATTTTACTTCTGCGATCATATCGTAGAAACTTTTATTTTTGTTACGATGATTCTCCACTTCACTCTGAAATTCTTTGAACTTTTCAAATATTTCAGACTTGTATTTCATCAAGTAGATATACTCATATCTGCTCAAATCATCTGTGAAGATCAGAAAATAATGATACCTGCCGCGAGACTCAATATTCATCGGACCACATACATCAGTATGTATGATTTCCAACAAATCTGTTGCTCGCTCCATTGTTCCGGAGAACGGAGTCTTAGTCATCTTGCCCATGAGGCATGGTTCGCAAACATCAACTGATTCATAATCAAGTGATTCCAAAAGCCCATCAGCATGGAATTTCTTCATGCGCTTTACACCAATATGACCTAAACGGCAGTGCCACAAATAAGTTGCACTATCATTATTAACTTTGCATCTTTTGGCTTCAATATTATGAAAATGTGTATCACCACGATCGAGATCCGACAAACCATTTTCATTGGGTGTATGACCATAGAAGGTTTTATTCATGTAAATAGAACAACAATTATTCTCTAACTTACATGAATAACAGTATTGCAATAAACATGATCCAATCATATTTATGCTCAACGCAAACACCAAATAACATTTATTAAGGTTCAACGCTAATCCCGAAAGTATAGGGAGTGTGCGATGATGATCATATCAATCTTGGAACCACTTCCAACACACATCGTCACTTCACCCTTAACTAGTCTCCGTTTATTTTGCAACTCCCATTTCGAGTTACTACTCTTAGCAACTGAACGAGTATCAAATATCGAGGGGTTGCTACGAACACTAGTAAAATACACATCAATAATCTGTATATCAAATATACCTTTGTTCACTTTGCCATCCTTCTTATCCGCCAAATACTTGGGGCAGTTCCGCTTCCAGTGACCAGTCCCTTTGCAGTAGAATCACTTAGTCTCAGGCTTAGGACCAGACTTGGGCTTCTTCACTTGAGCAGCAACTTGTTTGCCATTCTTCTTGAAGTCCCCCTTCTTCCCTTTGCCCTTTTTTTGAAACCAGTGGTCTTGTCTACCATCAACACTTGATATTTTTCTTGATTTCTACCTTTGTTGATTTCAGCATTACGAAGAGCTTGGGAATCGTTTCCGTTATCCCTTGCATATCATAGTTCATCATGAGGTTCTACTAACTAGGTGATGGTGACTAGAGAATTCTGTCAATCACTATCTTATCTCGAAGATTAACTCCCACTTGATTCAAGCGATTGTAGTACCCAGACAATCTGAGCACATGCTCACTGCTTGAGCTATTCTCCTCCATCTTTTAGCTATAGAACTTGTTGGAGACTTCATATCTCTCAACTCGGGTATTTACTTGAAATATTAACTTCAACTCCTGGAACATCTCATATGGTCCATGATGTTCAAAATGTCTTTTAAGTCCCGATTCTAAGCTGTTTAAGCATGGTGCACTAAACTATCAAGTAGTCATCATATTGAGCTAGCCAAACATTCATAACGTCTGTATCTGCTCCTGCAATAGTTCTGTCACCTAGCGGTGCATCAAGGACATAATTCTTCTATGCAGCAATGAGGATAAACCTCAGATCACGGATCCAATCTGCATCATTGCTACTAACATCTTTCAACTTAGTTTACTCTAGGAACATATAAAAATTAAACGGGGAGCAACATCGCGAACTATTGATCTACAACATAGATATGCTAATACTACCATGGCTAAGTTCATGATAAATTTAAGTTCAATTAATCATATTACTTAAGAACTCCTACTTAGAAAAGACATCCCTCTAATCCTCTAAGTGATCATGTGATCCAAATCAACTAAACCATAACCGGTCATCACGTGAAATGGAGTAGCTTTCAATGGTGAACATCAATATGTTGATCATATCTACTATATCATTCACGCTCGACCTTTCGGTCTCAGTGTTCCGAGGCCATATCTGCATATGCTAGGGTCGTCAAGTTTAACCTGAGTATTCTGCGTGTGCAAAATTGGCTTGCACCTGTTGTAGATGGACGTAGAGCTTATCACACCCGATCATCACGTGGTGTCTGGGCACGACGAACTTTGGCAACGGTGCATACTCAGGGAGAACACTTTTATCTTGAAATTTAGTGAGAGATCATCTTATAATGCTACCGTCAATCAAAGCAAGATAAGATGCATAAAAGATAAACATCACATGCAATCAATATAAGTAATATGATATGGCCATCATCATCTTGTGCTTGTGATCTCCATCTCCGAAGCACCATCATGATCACCATCGTCACCGGCGCGACACCTTGATCACCATCGTAGCATCATTGTCGTCTCGCCAATCTTATGCTTCCACGACTATCGCTACCGCTTAGTGATAAAGTAAAGCATTACAGCGCAATTGCATTGCATACAATAAAGCAACCATATGGCTCCTGCCAGTTACCGTTAACTCGGTTACAAAACATGATCATCTCATACAATAAAATTTAGCATCATGTCTTGACCATATCACATCACAACATGCCCTGCAAAAACAAGTTACACGTCCTCTACTTTGTTGTTGCAAGTTTTACGTGGCTGCTACGGGCTGAGCAAGAACCGTTCTTACCTACGCATCAAAACCACAACGATAGTTTGTCAATTTGGTTGTTTTAACCTTCACAAGGACTGGCCGTAGCCACACTTGGTTCAACTAAAGTTGGAGAAACTGACACCCGCCAACCACCTGTGTGCATAGCACGTCGGTAGAACCAGTCTCGCGTAAGCGTACGCGTAATGTCGGTCCGGGCCGCTTTCATCCAACAATACCGCCGAACCAAAGTATGACATGCTGGTAAGCAGTATGACTTATATTGTCCACAACTCACTTGTTTTCCACTCGTGCACAACATCAACGCATAAAACCTAGGCTCGGATGCCACTGTTCGGGAACGTAGTAATTTCAAAATTTTCCTACGCACACGCAAGATCATGGTGATGCATAGCAACGAGAGGGGAGAGTGTTGTCCACGTACCCTCGTAGACCGAAAGCGGAAGCATTAGCACAACGCGGTTGATGTAGTCGTACGTCTTCACGACCCGACCGATCCAAGTACCGAACGCACGGCACCTCCGAGTTCAGCACATGTTCAGCTTGATGACGTCCCGCGAACTCCGATCCGGCAGAGCTTCACGGGAGAGTTTCGTCAGCACGACGGCGTGGTGACAGTGATGATGTTGCTACCGATGCAGGGCTTCGCCTAAGCACCGCTACGATATGACCGAGGTGGAATATGGTGGAGGGGGGCACCGCACATGGCTGGGAGAGATCAACGGATCAACTTGTGTGCCTAGAGGTGCCCCCCTGCCCCTGTATATAAAGGAGCAAGGGGGAGGCCGGCCGGCCCTCTATGGGCGCGCCAGGAGGAGTCCTCCTCCTAGTAGGTGTAGGACTCCCCTTTCCTACTCCTACTAGGAGGAGGAAAGGAAGGAGGAGAAGGAGAAGGAAGGAGAAGGAGGAAAAAGAGGAAAGGGGGGCCGGCCCCCTAGTCCAGTTCAGTTTGGGCTAGGGGGCCGCGCGCCCTGCCTCCTCTCTTCCACCACTTGGCCCATGAGGCCCATTACTTCTTCCTCGTATTCCCGTAACTCCCCGGTACCCCCGAAAATACCCGAATCACTCGGAACCTTTCCGATGTCCGAATATAGTTGTCCAATATATCGATCTTTACGTCTCGACCATTTTGTGACTCCTCGTCATGTCCCCGATCTCATCCGGGACTCCGAAATCCTTCGGTACATCAGAACTCATAATATAATTGTGATCGAAACCTTAAGCGTGCGGACCCTACGGGTGCGAGAACAATGTAGACATGACCGAGACACGTCTCCGATCAATAACCAATAGCGGAACCTAGATGCTCATATTGGCTGCCACATATTCTACGAAGATCTTTATCGGTCAAACCGCATAACAACATACGTTGTTCCCTTTGTCATCGGTATGTTACTTGCCCGAGATTTGATCGTCGGTATCTCAATACCTAGTTCAATCTCTTTACCGACAAGTCTCTTTACTCGTTCCGTAATACATCATCCCGCAACTAACTCATTAGTTGCAATGCTTGCAAGGCTTAAGTGATGTGCATTACCGAGAGGGCCCAGAGATACCTCTCCGACAATCGGAGTGACAAATCCTAATCTCGAAATATGCCAACCCAACAAGTACCTTCGGAGACACCTGTAGAGCACCTTTATAATCACCCAGTTACGTTGTGACATTTGGTAGCACACAAAGTGTTCCTCCAGTAAATGGAAGTTGCATAATCTCATAGTCATAGGAACATGTATAAGTATGAAGAAAGCAATAGCAACAAACTAAACGATCAAGTGCTAAGCTAATGGAATGGGTCAAGTCAATCACATCATTCTCCTAATGATGTGATCCCGTTAATCAAATGACAACTCATGTCTATGGCTAGGAAACATAACCATCTTCGATTAACGAGCTAGTCAAGTAGAGGCATACTAGTGACACTCTGTTTGTCTATGTACTCACACATGTATTATGTTTCCGGTTAATACAATTCTAGCATGAATAATAAACATTTATCATGATATAAGGAAATAAATAATAACTTTATTATTGCCTCTAGGGCATATTTCCTTCAAGTTGCCGGCCGGGTTCTCCGACCAGACGATGAATTCCGGCAGCACCTCCGCCGAGTGGAAGCGTGGCCGGGGAGGCCGCGCGACCATGTCACGTCTCCCTTCATCAACAGGGCTGCCACGACCGGAGCGACCCCTGCCACGTGAAGCGGCACTGCCACAGCGGGGGTCGTAGTGTGCTTGCGGGGACGGCCGCGTCCACGCTTGGGCACCGGAGAGCCAGGCCCCTCACGAGGGGCCTTCCCCTTATCCGCGGTAGAGAACCTCTTCGACGGCACCATTGGTGTCGCAGCTGGCGATGGAGCAAAGGGGAAGAACCGAGCGGAATGGGAAGAGATAGGTGACGGGGGCTCTTCCCCCCTCCCCATTTATAGCAGAAGAAGGCCAACCAGCGCCCCCACGATCACAGGTAATGATGATTTTCTCCTTGCATGCAGCAAGGACTTGTCAAATCGGACGGTTGCCGAGGCAGCGTGAGGCAGCGGAGACGCCCATGTCCAATCAACCGCCACGCATCGACCAAGGCCGCAGGCTATTGGGCCCTGCGGCGCTCCGCACTTGCCCTTTGGCTTTGCCTCGAAGCCAAGCCCGAGCGCGCCTTGGGCCCGGGGGCTACTGTCGGCGTTCTGGGAATGGGGGTCCCCAGACTTGCCTGCCTGTGGCCCAGGGCATGGCTCTGCGTGCGGGCCCGTACGGCCCATCTTCACCAACAAGTATTCAAGACCCTCGCGAGGGGCCAAGCCTCACGAGGCGGATGACACAAGACCTCCTCAGGAGCAGCCTCACCAGGCTGGCTCGCGAGGGGCGGAGAAATCAAGGCCAGTTAAACCTCGCGAGGTTCCAGTGACGTGAGCCATGACAATCGAGACCAGGCGGGCGCCAGCACGCACAGTGTCCTTGTTTCCTCTTTGGTGCTAAGGAGGCAAGCGCAGACGAGGAGTACCGAGGCATCAGGCAAAGGTTTCCACATCGGTGCAACAAGACCAATACCAGCAGGACGGCGAGACGGAGGTCACCGTGGAGCCCAAGACGGCGTCACCGCCAGAGCCTTTGGCAGGCGAAGACCACCTTTTGTCAGGATAACTTGTAGTAGTTGTCTCCCTTTGAATTTGGTCGTTGTTGGCTCCCTTCTCGCTCAATATTTAGGGAGAGGACCAGGGCCTCTATAAATAGGACTAGCCACCACCATAGGGGGGATCATCCAGATCAACCTCAGCCACACAAACTCACCAAGCACAAGAACACATCTCCTCGCGAGGCGGTTCTTCCCCCTGTAACTGTTCATCCTTAGCCCAAGAGGCAATTCACCACACCACACTGGAGTAGGGTATTACACCACAACGGTGGCCCGAACCAGTATAAATCTTGTGTCTCATGTTCTTTGAGTTCGTCGAGCTAGGCCGTGGGATCTTAGAGTGCGCTAGTTAGTAAGAGGAAGAAGATCTCCGCGCACACCCCAGTGTTTGAACCTTAAGGGTTTTGCCGGAACCCTAAATCCGACAGCATGCTTTGGTCCCATGCGAGAAATGTGAATGAATATCAAACACCCTGCCATCGTCACTTGGCCGCAAACATTGAGATACCTAGTTTTTAAATTCTAGTAAATCCAAAACTCATCTAAAATTCATGAAACCTGGCATGCTATCATGGAGCGGCATCAACATGACGTGGTAAATTTTTTTTGTCCCATTTTGGGCAGGTTTGGGTATAAGCGTCTCACAAACCAGAGCTTCTCACAACAAGTGTGATGGTTTCGGTAGGGAACGTGCCACGTTTGGGGACGAAACGATATATGTTGCCTCTTATTGCTTTCAAAAAATTTCTAGTGTCAACATAGAACAACATGAGTGTTGTGTTTAGTGTTTGATTGTTTCGGGGTTCGTTTGGACATTTTTATACATTAACTTGGTTTTATAGGCATTTCAGGTGCATAATTCAAATTTGAATTACATGCACATGCTCCAGTGCATATAAACTGGTTGAAAAATCAAATCTGCGTCCTTGGTTCCATGCTTAGGTCTCATGCAAGAAATGGGAATGAATTTCAAACACCCTGCCACCGTCACTCGACCGCAAACATTGAGATACCTAGTTTTTAAATTCTAGTAAATCCAAAACTCGTCTGAAATTCATGAAACTTGGCATGCTATCATGGAGCGGCATCAACATGCCGTGGTAAAGTTTTTGTCCCATTTGGGGTAGGTTTGGGTATAAGCGTCTCACAAACCAGAGCTTCTCACAACAAGCGTGATGGTTTCGGTAGGGAACGTGCCACCTTTAGAGATGAAACGACATCCGTTGCCTCTTAAAAATTCTAGTGCCAACATAGAATAACAGGAGTGTTGTGTTTAATTTTGGAATTTGTCGGGGTTCGTTTGGACATTTTAATACATTAACTTGGTTTTGTAGGCATTTCAGGTGCATAATTCAAATTTGAACTACATGCACATGCTCCAGTGCATATAAACTGGTTGAAAAATCAAATCTGTGTCATTGGTTGCATGCTTAGGTCCCATGCAAGAAATATGAATTAATTTCAAACACCCTGCCACCGTCACTCGGCCGCAAACATTGAGATACTTGGTTTTTAAATTCTAGTAAATCCAAAACTCATCTGAAATTCATGAAACTTGACATGCTATCATGGAGCGGCATCAACATGCCATGGTAAAAAATTTGTCCCATTTGGGGCAGGCTTGGGTATAAGCGTCTCACAAACCAGAGCTTCTCACAACAAGCGTGATGGTTTCGATAGGGAACGTGCCACCTTTGGGGACAAAACGATATCCGTTGCCTCTTGTTGCTTTCAAAAAATTTCTAATGTCAACATACAACAACAGGAGTGTTTTGTTTAATTTTGGAATTTTTTGGGGTTCGTTTGGACATTTTTATACATTAACTGGGTTTTCTAAGCATTTTATGTGCATAATTCAAATTTGAACTACGTGCACATGCTCTAGTGCATATAAATTGTGTGCGTTCTATTAACCATTCACGTGACGCCATGCCTCACTCTTTTAATGGCTAGGAGGTGTCGTGCGGACAGGGGCTTGAGTGTTTGACTAAACGGGAGGCGTGCGAGCTCTACTCCAATGCGGAGGCTCACCGGGAAGCGTGCGAGCTGTAAGCCGCACAGGCTCACCGGAAAGCGAGCCCTTTGACTTCCATGGCCACCCGCTTTGCTTGCATCCTCTCCATTAATGGCACCCAAGCCGCAGTTTAATTCAGTTTTTAAATATAAAACAGTCATCGCAAACGTTTTAGTTAGAACACCCATATGCAAAACCGACAGCTTCCCCAGGAAGCCAAGGGAAAATGTGCCTAGTAGGATTTGTGCAGCTCTTGATCACAAACGTTTTAGTTAGGACACCCGTATGCAAACCAACAGCTTTCCCCAGGAAGCCAAGAGAAAATGTACCGAGCAAGATTTCTGCAGCTCTTGATCGCAAACGTTTTAAATAAAACACCCATATGCAAAGTAACAGCTATGGTCTTCCCCCTAAAGTCAAGGGAAATTCGCAGTGCAGGATTTGTGCATCGCTTCAACGAAAATGGTTGTTTTGGATGACCCGTGTGCAACCACGTACAAACAATTTGGTAAGATTTGCATCTGTCATATTGGGTATGTTGCCATTTGTCAAACAGAAAGATTGACATTTGTTGATCTAGTAACATTGCGATTTGTTAACCTTGTAACACTGCGATTTGTCAAAATATGAAGCTAAAAATCACTAGCAGTATCTAATTTTTGCAACTAAAATTCAGTAATTAAGCATAGATTTCATTCATAGATTAAGCAGTCATTCTTAATTTATACAAACAGTTCAACTCGAAAGCTGAACCGACCAAACTTTTCCCCAGTTGTTGCCAACCACGTACTGCAATAGCTAGTTCAACTATATATAGTAGCTAATTTTAAGTACGTTGTACAGTTCCACCACACACCTATAGTCAGATGAATTGAACAAAATAGCCCCTAGATACTACTACTACAGAGGGGCTTTGTGCTACTTCCGGCAGCCTCTCCTCTGCCGAGCACGCTCACTAAGAGGCAGGGGAGGAGGAGGAGGAGGAGCCTACCGACGAGCTGGACAAATGCAATACGGTGCCTGCCGCTGATGCACGTTCAGCGATGCTCGCCAGCTCGAATGCCCACTGCCGCTCCAGACGATCCCTCTCGAAGCGGTCGGACTGCTCGTAGATCTCCTGATTCCTCGTCTCTGCATCGGGATGTGCTGTGGGCACATCTGCAGTAAGGCTCTTTGCGTGCTCGACGAGGCGCTCCTCCTCCTCTCGCAGGAACTCGATGTAGCGTGCAAGGTCGATGACGCACGTGCGGGCCTCCACCTCCGCCTCCCTCCTTCGGGCGGCGGTGGCTGAGCGGGTGATGATCCCGGCGGTCGACGGTGGGCTGGCGGCCACGGCGACCGACGATGGGGTGGCGGCCCGACCACCACCTCCCGCCTTTGGGCCGCGGTGGCGGAGCGGGTGATGGCCACAGTGGCCAACAGTGGGGTGGCGGCCACGACGGCCACCTCCCGCCTTCGGGCCGCAGCGACGGAGCGGGAGATGGCCCTGGCTTTCGATGGTGGTGTGGCGGCAACGGTGGCCGGCAACAGCTGCCGACGGGTAGCGGGGGCGGAGCGTGTGGTGGGTGTCCGCGCACACCCAACAGGGATGCCATGCACACTACGCTACACCACCGCCGCGGTGTAGCCTCCCAACTAGAGCTGTCTTCTGATGACGGCGGAGTGACTGAGCGACAACGACGGACCGGTGCCATTGACAATTGTGGGAGAAGCAGACGAGATAAGCTACAAGGAGGAAGGGGAAAATGCGATGCGAGACTCGTCGGCCGTGAGGGTTTATATAGCAGGCCGGTAAGCATTGGGATTTTGAGGGATTTCACTGAGTCGGGCGGGAAGCTTGCGCGGGAACCTGCGAGGTTGCGCGGGAACAGGCTCATCGACGATTCATTGGTGCCACTTCGAGCCACCGTTTGGCCAAAAAAACGCCCCCCGTGCGCTGTGCTAGCTTGCACTGTTAGCCGTCTGCGGCGGCAAGGTGACAAGACATGCAAGAGGAGGACGAAAAGACACATACACATACGGTTAATACAAAAAAACATTTACGATTTAGTTACCTAATATACCCTCGTCCTGGTTTATAAGTAGAATTTAACTAATAAAATACGAATGCATGTTGCCAAAGATTATATCGTTGGAGTCGTATTTGAACATAGTTTCCAGCTATACAATTTTTGTAACGCGCATTAACACTTTTTTGGTTAAATTTAAGGTTATATACCAGCAATCGTTTGCCCGCAACACATACGGCTTATTCCATCACAAACGTCTCGAATGGATCAACTGTATGCCACGTATCGCACACGCAACTCTAATCTAATTCGTGCTTGATGTCTCCGACATCGCTCGCGTAGTTCGTCTTATTTGCCACCTATCACTGTGACGGCCTCTGCTCGTGTCCCTCAGCAAGCTCTGCTCGCCGTTAGGCGCCGCGGCGTGCTCTGCTCGCGTCCGTTGGCGCACTCTGCTCACATTCGTCGGTGCGCTGGGCTTGTGGACACCATTTCCTTGCGTGTTCAACTGCTATACGCATATATATGTATGTGTATATATATATATATGGTTGCTCGCCATTGACGCGACCACGGAGCGCTCTGCTCGCGTCCCTCCGTGCGCGCTCTGCCAGCGGTTGGGCGTGCGCACGATCACGTTGAGGACCCATATGCATGCGGTTGTGCCGCACGCGATGCAGTTACGTGCGGCACGATGGAGTTACGCGCTGCAAATTAGAACTATCATCAGGGCCTGCCGATATTCCTGGTTGTCTGGCTTCCCCTTTAATTCCCACGGCCATTATAACCTTAGTCTCTTCAATCTTTCGATCGCGCCCCACAACACAACAAGCACACCCACGACGACACATAGAAAGGGGATGTCTAGCAGCACTCCAATGGAGTTCGACGAGCATAGAGTGGAGACCCACGCAAGGGAGACGGATCTCTCGGTGGTGTACACCATCGACCCGGCCGTGGTGGACGACTACATCAACAGCGTTGAGCAGTTGCTTGCTCGAGACAAGTACAAGGTGGTCGGCATCGACCTCCAGTACACTGCCGGTCGTCCCGGCATAGATCAGAAGGTTGTCGTCGCCCAGTTGTGCGTGCGCCATCATGTCCTCATCTACCACTACTGCATGGCCACATAGCCTTGCGACCGTTCCAATAGGTTTGTCAACAGCATCGACTACAAGTTCGCCACGGTGGAAACCACCGATGATGTAAAAGCGCTCAGTGTTACGGGCTTGGCCTGCAAGAACCTTGTCGAAATTCGTGACCACTACAGGGTTTGGGGCAGCACGAAGAAGGACTCCCTGGTCGAACTCGCCTCGGCCATCATTGACCCCTACTACAAAAAGATGAAGCAGGATGCCCAAAGCACAAGTCCCCTATCCTGGCACACGGCCTGGATGAACCTCGCCTTAGGTTCGCGGCCAAGAGCGTGTACACATACTACGAGATGCACAGGCGAATCGTTGACATGAGGAAGTGCCTCGTTACCCAAATCGACAAGCCCGGATCGAGCCACAAGTAGAGCAAGCGTCAGAAGAAGTAGATGATGATCAGATGATCGTTTATGCTAGTTAATCATGCATGTAATATATAGTTTTACTTTATTGGTGTGTGAAAATTTCATGTGTGTAGTATCCACCTATGTAATTATGCATGTAATAGTTTACTTTGGTGTGTGCAAATGCCATGGTTGTAGTAGCCAACTATGTAAGTAGATGTTTAATTTGATTATGCAACCATGTCCTTATAAATGTGTATATAATGTTGTTGTTTTGTATGCAATCCCATCGCACAACACACACGTCTTATTAGCAGCAACCGTCTGTATTATTATCGGTCTTCGCACATATTTCTGATTACATACCCGTTTGCCGCGTATCACACACATCTTGTGACATTGAACTATTTTTGTTCTCTTGTCTCAACACAAACAGTTCATCCGAGTGAATCACATGCCGTATATTGCACACATATGGATCTGGCTGACCGTTTCTTTTGTGTTGCCTAATCACAAACAGTTCATCCGAGTGAAACATATGTTGTATATCGTACACACCTTCATCTGACTGCCTGTTTCTTTTGTTCCTCCTTATCACAAACAGTTAATTGAACTGAACCGTATGCCCTGCATCGCATACACAACTAAAATTTGAGTCGTCTTTGATGCATCCTCCATCGCAAATATTTTGCACCTTTTTTGACGGTTTTTTACACCATCGTTTGCGATTATTGCATCGCACACAGTTTCGTCGAAGCGTCTCTAATCGTAGTGTCGCGTTAGCAGCATCCTGCAGTAGTGACTGTTCGAGGGCAATTCACGTGACCGTCATTGTCAGGACCCCGATTCCAAGTCATATCGGTCTAGCCGGTAACACCTCATATCACTTTGCGGCCTCACCCACGGTATTCCCACGGGTGTCGCCTTACCATGGCCCAGGACCGTTTGCGCCTTTTGGCTCACGTATATGATAGTGTCGCTAGCATCCATATGACAGAGAACCCGGGCCGACATGGCTAGTCGTGAACCCAAAGCAGCACCAACATATGGGGACAGGAATACATGAATCACATCGAGCATGTCGGTCAGCAGCGTGTGAATCCGGGCTGTAGCACTAGGCTAACAGGACTCCGGGAACCCGGGCTGTAGCAGGCTAGGCAGGACTCCGGATGTCACCGCGTGACATTTCCCCGAAGGGACAGACACATGAACGAAGTGAAACACATGCCGGCCAGTCAAGTGTCCTGAGCAGTAGTGCTGGGCTAGTAGGACTCCGGTGAACCGGGCTGTAGCGGACTACTATGGCTCATGGAAGCACTAGACTACATTTCCCCATAAAAGAGGCTGCCAAGGATAAACAACTAGATTGTCAGATCCCACACATACCAAGCATTTCAATCATACACACAATATGCTCGATATGTGTAAATACAACATGGCATCACAACATAACTCTATGACTCAAGTATTTATTCATTAGGCTTCGAAGAGCCAGATAAAACGAACATGGGTCTTATGACCCAACATTCAGAGCATACAATTCAAAGCACATGCGGAAGCTTATCATGTCTGGGTACAGACATCTACAAATGAAAAGGCTGAGAAGCCTGACTATCTACCAGATCCTGCCGAGGGCACAAGATCGTAGCTGAGGTATCAAGCTAAACGTCGAAGTCCACACGGAACTACTAGCGAGACTGAAGTCTCTCTGCAAAAACATAAAATAGGCAAACGTGAGTACAAATGTACCCAGCAAGACTTACATCAGAACTAGCTACATATGCATCGGTATCAACAAAGGGGGTAGTGGAGTTTAACTGCAGCAAGCCAGCTTTGACTCGGTGGCTATCCTAAACTATGACTGCAAGTAACTCTTTTGAGGTGGCGCACACGAGTCCACATATTCACCATATCAATACACCACTATGGATCCGCTCCCGTCTCCCTACGAGAACGCCATCCATAGCACTCACGCTTATCTTGCGCATTTTAGAGTATCCACTTTCACTTGTCTATGAACTATGCAAGTGGTCCAAGTTTCCATATCTGAGGAATCCGGCTATTCGAATAGATAACGAAAACCCTGCAGGGGTGTACTTCTTCACACACGCTCCCACCACTTACCGTCGTTTACACGACATGTACTCGGCAACCTTCAAGCGGAAGCCCAACGAGGGTGTCGGCCACGGCCTACCTAAACACTCAGGTCTCTAGTCCAGGTTTATCGCCTATCCAGGTTCCATCCGCAGGGAGTCCGGCCGAGGTTTCCACATACGGCCCCGAACGATGTGAACAGGGTTCCCGAGACACCAAATGGGCGCCCGGTACACCGTGCCACGGTGTATCTACTGCATCATAGCCCACCCCTAGGGTCAGCGCTACGGACGGCCGCCAACACATAACCTACAAACACCAGAAACTAGTTGCAACTCATGGACAGAGTACTAGGGTGATTAAGAAGCCGAGAGGGTCAATTAAGGATCCCAATGAGTGGTAGTAGCTGTTCATGGATCACAGACACAGAACTCAGTTCTTAAGAACGGTTTCAATGAGACAACCCACCATGTACTCCTACATGGCCTCTCACCACTACCTTTACCAAATCGTGTTCACACACTTAGCTCACACACAGTAGGACATGTTCATCACCATTCCAATTCATTCCCGATGAATCAGACCCGACACAACTCTATGCAATAGCAGGCATGACAAACAAGCATGAATGAGTAGGCACATCAGGGCTCAAACAACTCCTACTCATGCTAGTGGGTTTCATCTATTTACTGTGGCAATGACAGGTCATGCAGAGGAAAGGGGTTTAACTACCGCAGCATGTAACAGTTGAATCGTTGTTGTCCTAATGTAGTAAAAGAGAGCAGGAGCGAGAGAGTGGAATTGTATCGGAATGAACAAGGGGGTTTTGCTTGCCTGGCACTTCTGAAGATATCATTGGGTCTTCATCAATGTCAACGATCACAGCGTCGGTACAACGTCTATCGAGAGGGGACAGCCACCGGCAACAGAGAAGGAACACAATCAATGCAATGCAAAACATGATGCATGATAATGACATGGCAATATGTTGTTCATTGAGCTAATGCAACTAGCAACACAATTAAATGAAGTTGGTTTGAACCCAAAGTTCAAATTCAAACTCCACATGTGGTTATTTAAATACCATTCATTTGATTTGTCCTAAACAGTGGCCTTAAGTTGTTATAACATGCATGAAAATGGTACAGATGGATAGATTGGATTTTTCTGATAATTTTTCATATATAATTTATTTCATTTGGAGTTACGGTTTAATTTCTATGATTTTTAGAAGTTTTGGGCATTTTCTGGAATTTCCTGAATAAACTTAAATCCAGAAAATGCTTTACTGCATCAGCATGACATAGGTGTGACATCAGCAGGTCAACTGGGTCGGCCAGGTCAAACCTGACCTGTGGGACCCATACGTCAGTGGCTCAGGCTGGTTTGGGTGGATGACAGGTGGGACCGGTCAACGTTGACTTAACCAAAGTCAAAGCTGACACGTGGGGTCCACACGTATTAGTACTAATCTTAACAGAAAATTAGACTAACCTAATTATGCTCGGGGACCCACGTGTCATTGACACAGGCAAAACTAAACACGATTAGCACCTAAACTAATGGTGCCACGTCAGCCACCAGCGTTTAATCGTCGGCGACCTCAGATCGCGGCGGCGTCCGCGTCGGGATTGCGCTATAGACCACGGTTTGGGGCGTGGTTGGGTTCTATGAAGAGCTGGGGCTGAGCCGCATGTGTGGGTGGTGGAGCTGGACCAGATGGTCGCCAGAATCGACGCCGGCGACGAGGTTTGCGGCGGCCGTGCTTCGGCCATCAATGGAAACGGGGCTACGGAGCACTAGGAGAGGAGATGCTGAGTGCATCGTGCTCCTATGGGTGCGCTGAGCGCGCTGATGAGCTCGGATGCGGGTGGCAGCAGCTGTGGCCGCGATGGTGCCATGGACGGCGGCAGCGAGCTTCGGTCGAGGTGGAAAACATGACTAGAGGACGAACGCATCAACGGGAAGAGGGGCGAGGGGCGTAGGAGCTCACAGCGGTGCCGAAGAGGGGGTCAGCGAGCTCGGGGAGGTCATGGCGACGCCGAATCGACCAAAGACAGGCTCGGGTGCCCGAGGTTGAAGACGAAGGCGAGGACGGCGTTCGGCGGCGTTTGGAGTCACGTGAGTCAACAGGGGGGCGTAGGCGACGGTGACGGAGCCCCTGGGCATGTCGGAGAGGTGAGGGGGAGCTCAGGGCACGACAGCAACAAGCGGCGGTGACGGCTGCGCTCGGGTGGGTGCGCATGAGAGGGACAGGGGAGGGGATGAGCACGGGGGGAGGAGTGAGAGGGCCTGGGGGTGTGGCGTCTCCAGGGAGGTCGTCGCACAGGCAGGCAGCCTGGAGGTGGCCGGCGTGTGGCCACGCGCGGCGGGCTCGCGCCCGCGTCCTTCTGGCGCAAGGAGGACGATGACTGGCAGCTGGGCTCTGGTGGGCTGGCTGCTGCCGGGCCTCTCAGGTAAGGCTAGGTAAGTTTGTGTTCTGTTTTATTTTTCTGTTCTCTTTTCTATTTTTCTGTAATTGTTTTTGACTTAAATAAAATGCTAAGGCATTTTCAAAAACCCTGAAAATAATTGTGGGCACTTTTGAAAATATTTCCAATAGCCCTCAACCACTTTCAGAATTATTTGGGCATTTTAATTATTTATAGAAATTAAATGCCCAAATTCAAATACTTTATGAATTCATTCAAAAATCCAAAGTGACCTAGGAAAATGTGCACCGCTTTTGGCAGAGGTTCTAGACCAATTCAAAAATGATGAACTTTTCCAAAGGAATTTTGGGATAATTGAAAAATGATATTTTTTATTTGAATCTAGTTGGATTCATCTGTTCTAGGGTTTCAACAGTCCCCAATTCAAATTCATAAGATTTTAAACATGATGCAACACATGACTAGCTAGCTCAGAGCATACTAGAACTAGGGATGTGACAATCATCAACGGTTCGAGGGACTCCAAGTACGATCTACACTGACCCGTCTACTTCCGTTGCACTTCGGAGTTAGTAACGGTCGTTGATCCAAACCCTATATGCATCTTCATATTGTTCTTGGGTGATCATAGGGCGATTTTTTCTACTACGTTTTCCAGCATCATGGTGGTTCTCTTGGCGGTGCTACCCCTCGTGGCGGAATCCTCTTCGGCGTTAGTCCGGTCCATGACGGCCCTGGACCTGCGTCCTCCAACGTCACCGTCCTCTACGGGCATAATTCCGGCCCCGACGTCGTGGTAGCTGCGTCCTCCCCAACTCCTTTGGCCCGTCGGTGTCGGCCGCTCCGTCCCCGGTTGCACGGAACTGTGATCCTTCTCTGGTTCCTAGCTTGCAGGTGTCGCCGGCAGCCGTCCTCCACATCGCCCCCTGCTTGGCTGTCTCTGCCCCCGTCCACCATGGCGCCTCGTCCTTTAGCCAGATCCAAAGCTCGTGTTTTTTGACGGTACCCAATGCCATCCTCCGACGGCAGATGCAGCCCATCCCTCCCAAGGTGGCGATCTTGACCAGTGGCTCGACTTCATCAACTCTGGACACTGCTTTGGCGACATTGGGATTGCTAAAACTTAGGCTAGGGCGAAATCCCTGCTCGGCCTTCCGATGCTGGTAGCGACGTCACTCACGAGTGTCGTTCCCGTTCTTGGAGGTGCTGCCATGGTCTTTATCTGTTCCCCTCTTCAAGCACTGAGGAAAACCCTAGGTCCGACTCTTCGGACAGGATGGCAGCGACGTATTGATGTCATTCCCCTTCTTGAAGGCGCTATCTTGCTCGCTCAAGGCGTCCCCGATGGTTGGCTTTCAAGTTGTTGGATGTGACACTAGTTCAGTTTGTCTCCCTAGTGTAGGTTTCGTGGTTTTAGTAGTGTTTTTTTCCTTTTTTTTGTTTGGGCCGAGCTTTCCTTGTCCCTGCTTTGGGTGCCATGCTCACGCCTCCTTGCCTTCGTGCATATGTTGTACATTCTTATGTACCCATTCCGCTTCCTTCTAGCAATGAAATGATACGCAAATTTTGTGTATTCACGAAATTTTATATAAGAACTATGTGTTTTCACTATCAACATTTGTTATGTACGTGCGGCATTGATGTGTATGATGGAGATGCATGGATTTATATATATTTGAAAGTCTGAATTTAAGATATATGAATGCCGGACAAGACATATGAGGAGCGGCCCGTCTGCGTCAGTGAGCTGGGCGTGCCGGGTAGTGGTTGGATTTGACAAGTCCTGTAGGGAGAATATCATACAAAAACCAATATTCAATGAAAATTTCATGGAAACCATATTTTAAAGTTATAGAAAATCTAAAAAAAACATTGGATGTTAAGAAGGTGATGTTGTATTGCCATGCGAAGTTTCAAGTTGAAACACATTACGAGATGTGAGTAATGAAAAAGACAAATTCAATCCTGAATAATGACGTTGTTGTTTGGCACTATTCAACGCTGATTTTGACTTTTTCATATCTCACATTTTGTAATGTATTTCAACTTGAAATTTTGCGTGGCAATAAAACATCATCCTCTTAACATTTCTTATATTTTTTTTAAAACTCCAAAACATCTTTGTCTCGTGGTTTTTATCGATTTTCACCGAATGTTGGTTCCGTGTTATATTCTTCCGTCGTGCAGATGCTTTTGGGCTGGCCATACTGGTGGTATCTTAACCGGTATCATACACTCGAAAATAATAAAAATGCTGATGTGACAGAGAATTAAATAAGAGAGAGAGTTAGAGTAACATAGGTAAATATCATATCATGTTAAGTGCTATGCTATTTGTGTCATGCATAACAATATTTTTTTTCGAGCCTTAGCTTTATAAAAAAGAGAAAATATTTACAAGAGATTACAAAGCGCTAGATAGGCATCACACGTCGATCTTATCTCAGCCCCCACTCCCACACGAACTAGGCGACTATAAAAATAATACTACTATCATATGCATGATAATACTCCCACCGTGTGGCCCCAGATACCAAAGCCCAGTCGGCCTGCACACTCCTCTTCCAGTTTTCCTGTCAAAAGTAGAGAAAAAACAAACTCCTCCCCTCGCCGTACCCCTATCCCGATGGCGATCGGCGGCGGCGGCGGAGGCGGGAGCTGGAGCATCCACGGCCGCCCGGACGTCACCTCCCGCTACGATGTCCTCGGACGCGCTGGCTCTGGCGCCTACGCCGACGTCTACCGCGGCCGTCGCCGCTCCGACGGCGCACCGGTTGCCCTCAAGGAGGTCCACGACGCTGTCAGCGCACAGCGCGAGGCCGACGCCCTCCTCGCCGCCGCCTCTGAGTCCTCCCCTCATGTCATCACGCTCCTCGACCACTTCCCCGGCGGCGACCACGACGACGACGTCCTCGTCCTCGAGTGGCTCCCGCTCGACCTCGCCGCCGTCGTGCGCGAAGGGAGGCGCGCGGGCGGCCTCCCTGCCGGCCAGCTCAAGCGATGGATGCTGCAGGTCATCGAAGGCGTCGCCGCCTGCCACCGCGCCGGCCTCGTGCACCGCGACCTCAAGCCCGGAAACCTGCTCATCTCCGAGGACGGAGTCCTCAAGGTCGCCGACTTTGGTCAGGTTGAAATCCTGATAACGCTTTTCTCAGTTCGACGAATGACTTTCTTTTATGGATTCAGGAGTAGAGAATCGGTTCTCTTTCTGTAGTAGCATGTCAAAACTGTTAGGTTGAATGATTAGTCATGGACGTCGGCCGATAGTCTTTCCTCAAATCGGCACAGGAATAGTGGTAAATGTTGATTTCTTTTTTGTGCTCGGTGGTTATACTATGGGAGCTCCTGCTGCAACATGGCAGTTCTAATGGTCTCCAACTCTCTGGGAATATAACTGGTGAGGAACCATTTTAGTTGCTGTCTGTAGACATGACGAAGGATTTGATTATAGAAGGATAATGTACATGTAGAGCATAGAGCTGTTGTTCTTGAAGTTTCAGATACTGTTGGTGCTAAATGGACCCCAAACTGCATGCCTTTTCTGGACTTTGCAGCTGCTGTGCTCCAACATGGAGGTTAAATATCTTGGAATTAAAATCAGCCTTATAATGGCGAAATTGACAAGTTATAAACAGTTGTTGGTCGGCAGTAAGGTTAAATATCTAGAATTCTATATGATGGGTTAATGTATGGTGAGCTGTCGACTTTAAGGTAGTAGGGGAGATGTAGTTGGTGAATTTGCCTAAATTACATCTTTACACTATCAGACATACTTTGCTCTGTGTAGGAAACTAGGAATTGAAACCATAGATAAAGAGCATGGGTTGGGCATCTTATGCCTACAATTTCTTTCATTGATCTTCCTTGGTTTTACATGCATGCAGTTTTATTATTCAAATACTCTACAATTTTGCTGTTCAAGGAAATCTAGTTGAATCAGAAATGTCATTTGTGTTTGTGCAATAAATTTTCTTGTCAGAATTTAGAGATTCTTCAAATGCTAGAGTTAGCTCAAAAGCTGGTGACGTTCATCATGTCAATGAGGAAATTTTTTGGCAGTGTGCTGCAGCATACCAGTATTATGTTCTGCTGTAAATTTTGGACATAACCTGAAGTCATCTTTTCTTCTACATTCTTATGGTGTAGCTTTATATGTTGATGTTATGCTGAGGCATATCTGTATACTGTAACGACCCTTTCAGTTTGTGAGAGTTGCGACGAAGCCATACATTATGACTATTAACTATGCTTTAATGCACACTACCTTGCTTCCTTCTGGGATAGTAAATTATTTTGCATCAGCGTGGCTCCTACCATTAGGTGTAGCATATTGTTGAAATTTCCGTATTTCATTAGGAGTGCTAATATGGATATGGTACTATGAGTGACTGTTGCTGTGGTTTGTAGTTTTGGAATGCAATATGTTCTTTATGGGTTACCATCTTCGATTTCAGCATCTCAGCTGATACATGATCAACATAACTTGCATCAGTTAAACGAGAGCATTGTAAACACTGTTAAGGAATTTTCCTTGAAGTAGCCAATAACTCTATGAAATGTACCCGTGCTATATGCAAAGATCATTGCAAAAGGTTCTTCTTTTACCATTTCCATGTTCATAGGGTTTAGTCTTTCTGTGCTAATTAAGTTAAGTTCTTCATATAATATAATGTTCTGAAATTTTATACTGATTTATATTCACAATTTTAACTACAAGCTTTACGACAAATAAATTATTTTATCATAGCAGTAGCGATCCTCTTGCCAAGGACAGTCATTTCTTGCGAAGGAACACATGAAGCATATATGTGGTCTATCATATAGTTGATCAACTTTGTCTCTTGTGCTTGTCGTATACCTGTACGCTATATACTCTGTACTGCTTTCAGTTGTTTGTATCAGTTGTGTTGCTTTTCACAAATTATTTTGCTCTTTGTTCTTTGGCAGGCCAGGATTCTTCAAGAACAGGCATCTGATGAAACGGAAATTCCTGCTGCTCAGGAGCCAGAGACACTCACTGCAGCCGACTACCTACATGAGATTGACCAACTCCGGGCCAAGTCCACTTATGGAGATATGGACAGAATGAGCCTTCAGGATGGAAACACCTCCTGTCTTGCCACCTGCAGCACAGCTGACATCGACGATGATCCTTTTAGAGCCTCATATTCGTATGATGCTGAAGAAGACATCGGGGATGAAGAGTCTGGTGCCTTCACTTCTTGTGTTGGAACACGGTGGTTTAGAGCTCCTGAGCTCCTATATGGGTCAACCAGCTACGGCCAAGAGATCGACCTGTGGTCACTAGGATGCATTTTGGCTGAGCTTCTCAGTTTAGAGCCCATATTCCCAGGCCAATCTGATATTGACCAGATTGGTAGAATCATCGGAGTCCTGGGCAATATCACAGAAGAGTCCTTTCCTGGCTGTTCAAATTTACCGGATTACAACAAGATCTTCTTCAGCAAGGTTGAGAAGCCTACGGGCCTCAAAGCATCACTTCCTAACAGATCTGCCTCTGAGGTTAGCATAGTAAAGCGGCTACTTTGCTATGACCCAGCAAAGAGGGCTAGTGCTTCCGACTTGCTGAATGATCCGTACTTCACTGAAGAACCCTTACCCGTACCTACCGAGGCGCTACAAGTCCCAGCATCAAAGGGCGAGGATGACGACAGCTCTGCGGAAGAATGGGGTAATTACAGGGACGGAAATTCGGATTCGGACATTGACGAATTCGGCAGCATGGATGTGACCAAAACCGACAAAGGTTTCAGCATACGCTTTTAGCGATGAAGAAAGATGCCCATGGGAACAATATCTTTGTATTCTCTGTTCGGAACATGTTTTGTGGGGAGTTTTAGTAAGTTGTATCTCATAGACTGTGAGATTATGCACTGCAACCAGCATTCTCCTGGTGGAAAATAAAGTTGTACTAGCTATTGTAGTTCATATTGTATGTCCATGTGTTTGTGTAGGTCTGCCATTTATGGAACGTGAAACATTTGCAAGTCGCCATTTCTGAATAACCTTCATTCGCCTGCTGACACAGATGGGTTCGTCTACAAGCGGATTGTTTGTAAGTTTTATATAAAAAGTGTAAATATCCACAATATAAGATATACAAAATACAGAAATAAATTTTGTGATGAATCTTATGCAACTAATTTGATGTTGTATATAAGTTCAAAAAAAGCTGATGTTGTATACATTGATATTTTTTGGGACTTGGTCAAATTTATGTTCGCCATGAGCGATAAGCTATCTTAAACCAACAATCAACAATAAAAAATGGGAAGAAGTTTTATTTGGGATAAAGTGAGAACTTCAAATAATTTAGAATAAGTAGAGGAATTTGAAATAGAACCCATAGGTTTACCAGACTTGTTGCATGATGAAATGCAGTTTGAGGTAATTATATTGCATCGCTAGGTGGTAACCCTTCGTGAGAGAGGCGAAGGCAGGGGACTGGGAGAAGCCTAGCCCCCACCGTCGCCTACCCCTCTCACTGCCGCTAGGGAGCATCGTCGGCTGCTGGAGGTCCTGATCAAGGGGGAGGGGGGGTGACTATTGAAGAGTTGTTGGAGGGTTGTTGTGGACGATGAAGGAGATGAGGGCTCGAGTGGAGGTCTTCATCAGGTGGTGCTCGACGGTGAAGTTGGTGAAGTCGATGGTAGCCAGAAGGATCCAGTGTAGTACTCTTCAATGGCGGCCCTGGCCTAGCTAGGTCATAGGAGAAGAGGATGGTGGGGCACAGGGGCGGATCCAGCCCATCAGGCCCTCTTTGTATCTGTAGCAGTTGCTACAGTGTTTTGATACAATATACAAAGGATTTGGGCCTCATGCCCTGGCCTGCCCCCTCCCCCCCCCCCCTCTGACCCGGGGCCTAGATCCGCCACTGTTGGTGCATCCTCGTGGACAACGACGAGCTCAACCTCATATCCTGATCCGGTGTGTAGTGGCATGGGCATTTTGTTTCTGATGTTTTTCAGAGAGTATGTGTTATGTGTTCGGTTAGGATGGTCAGGCAGCACGACGCCCCAATGTAAGAATAATGTTCTCCCACCCTATCCCCATTTTGCGAGTATCACCGACAGAGGGCATGTGTAGCTGTATCTCCGCCAGGTCTTCTGGGGTCCGGTCGGTTTAGGTTTGCGACTCTAGATCCGGCTAGCTTTCGTGGTCTTCAGGGTTTCTACATTCTCTAATCGGCGTTTTCTTCTCTAGGCAGTGTTTTGCTTCGCAGGTCGCGGGCATCGACGTCTCCTGGTCTGCATCAACGACTTTTTGGCCGCTGCTTCTACAACCTCTTCGGTTTAAATTAATTTGCTCCGTGAAGGCGCATGTCCTGAGGCGACATCGTGCTATGCGCACGGTGAGCCACTAACGGATGCAGGAGGAAGAAGACCTCGACACTCCCACAGTCATGATCTTTTTTTATGTGCGTGTTTGTAAGGACATGCAATATTAGCAAACTCGCAAGCCTAGTCGAGAACACACTGTGGTATTTCATTTCAGTTAATAAAAAGAGCAAACAAAATTGCCAGCCGTCCGATGCCCAAACGGACGGACACGCGCCCGGAAGGCCACGGAGCCTAAATAATCATGTGGCTGCACCTGCAACCCTATCTCAAACTCTCCCCCCGTGCCCCTGATGTCGAGCAGCCTCTTCCTCTGCTCTTCCCAGGTGCGCTATGCCAGCCTTCCGGCACCGCTCCGGCAGCCGGGCCGCCACGCCGCCCGGCTGCCCCCGGCGGCTGCCGCCTTCGTATCTCTTACCCGTCACCGCGCTCCTCCCCTCCACTGGACCGGCTCGGGGGTTCGGATGATTTCTTCTTGCTTCGGTGCGTAGCCCCTTTGCCTTTGCTTGCTCCTTGGATGGGTATGTTCTTCAGCTCTTAGAAACATTTTTTATGCTGTCGATCCTGAACCATGATGCCTTTCCGTCCAGTTAGTTGCAGATATATTTGCTCTGTATCTATTCGGAGCTCAAATCGATTCAGTTGTTCTTCTTCCTCAGCGCGTTCGATTAGGTTTGTCCCTGATCTTGCTTTGTGATTAAATGCAGTGGTCAAAAGAAGAAGACGCAGAAATGGCATCTACGCTTCTTTGTTTGGCGTTGGAGCTCCTGAGGCTCTGGTCATTGGAGTGGTTGCTTTGCTGGTTTTTGGCCCCAAGGGTCTGGCAGAGGTAACCTTGCTCAGCCTAGGGCTGGCCTTCATTTTATTGTAGTTGTTGTCCACTAAATTGTAAGCAATGGCATCATCTTTTGAGCGCATACATTATCTCAACCTCCAGGATGCACTGCCCTCATCAAATGAGCATATTATCTATTATACTTTATACAGAGGATTTGGTGATATATCTGCATTTATAGCTTTCTTCAAGAAAAACTATGCAACCATAGCTCTGTCAGCCAATATGTTTTAAAACAAGTTTTCCTTTTTGCGACCAGTGGGAATCATACTTGTCCAATCAGAAATAAAATGGGAATACAGTCCAGTATTTCACACTCGCTAACTTGTTTGCAGGCAGCCAGGAGTTTGGGGAAGACTCTGCGTGCGTTCCAACCGACTATCAGAGAGCTACAGGTTGGCTTGAGATTTACTTGCTGCGAGATGACTGAGGATTCCTTGATGTATAATCTAATTCTCTGCGCTTAGGATGTATCAAGGGATTTCAAGAACACTCTTGAACGAGAAATTGGACTTGATGAGGATCCCCCATCCATGAGTTACAGGCCTCCTCCGCCTATGAATAATAGCCAACAGCCTGCTGTTGACCAAGGTCAGTTATTTCAATCCTTCTGAAGTTCTTTCAACGAAATGCTGCCCAATTTGTTTAAAGCACTCTTCTTCGAACCTATATTATGTTTGAAAATTCAAAATTATGCATGTCAGTCAAGCAACAGAAATACCACCATATGTGTTTCTGATACAGTGATCCCTTGCAGTTGTTGATGCCAAGTTATGTTTGTTCATTACCATTTTTTAGTCAGTTCTTCTTTTGTCATTATTATTTTTGTTAAATACTCGTAACACATAACCAGCGGCCATTAATGTTTTAATGAAGTATCTAGCATTCTCCTTGCTCTTCATCAAGTATACATTTTGCCATGACTCGAGCTTAAGGCCCATACTTTTCGAAGTTGTCTCACCTAGGCTGGTTGCTCTAAATTTTGTCAGAAAATGGTACCATATTTTTCTTAAATCAATTACTTGGCTTAAAAGATGGATTTGCTACAGCCTGCTGAATTTAAGAATCCGTGCCACTGCCTTTTATTGCTTCTGCTTTTAGATGTCAAGCCTGAAACAACCGTGCCTTACACCAGCGAGGAACTCATGAAAGTAACCGAAGAACAGCTGGCTGCATCCGCAATTGCTGCTTGGAATGCACAGCAACCTCCCTCATCTGAACAGCAAGGTCTGTGATTTAATTTTGTAGTTTATTGAACTAGTTAGATGTATGTTTCAATATCGTAAATTGTTCTCAAAGCCAGATACTTTTGTGGGCCGGTTTAACACAATATCCAAACTCAGGGAAACTTTTAAGTGTGTATTTCTAGGCTATAATTACCTTATGATTATTTGGGCTGTAAACCCTGCAAAATAATAATAATCGTGGTGTACATTTTCTTTTCATACTAACCTCGTTATGCTACATCATATTTCAGAAGCAGCAGCAGCAACAACACCTTCTGAAAGTACTGACTCAGCATTATCAGTAGGGAGTGATGGTCCTGGTGCCGTGCCGGAGGAGTCCACCTCAGGTAATGCTGAGAATGCAAAGCCGAGAGATGAGGCATAATACTAAAAACAGAAAGTATGTTGTATGCGGAGTAGAGCAAGGCAAAAGCTTTGGCGTCAATTGGTTGTAGAAAGAATGAAATAGTTTTGGTTTCCACTTGATGAGCTGGGTTGGCCAAGTGATGGGTGATTCGAGGCTTCGACTAGTAGCGGCTTGGTCTGTTGTGGTCTGTAGCATGGAGAGATAGGTAGGTGATGCGAAACCGAGCTGTGCATATCTTGGTCCTCCTCCATTGTCTTGTTTTTGCCACGGCTGTTGTTACATGCTTGTACCATATTTTTGTGATTATGCAAGGTAAGCAGATAGATTTTTGAAGGGATGAGATATCTTTTTTCTTTCTCTCTTTCTCTCTTTCTTTCCATTGTTAGGTGATTGTTGAATGTGTGCATCTAGTCTTGATTGTTTCTGGCTATGGTTTCTCCTGGAAGGCTGGAACACAGGGAACTAAAATACATTACATATAATTGCCTCTCAATTCTTACAGGAATTCAGAATGCAGGAGAATTCATGAGAAGCTGACAAGGTTTTCTTCCTGAAAGATAGGTTAAGAATACCGTCTCATGTTTGCTCTTATGTTGAGGTAATCTTGTAAGGTTGGGTAATTTCAGTTGCTGCTTCTGATAGCTTCTGCTGTCTTCTCTGCCATGGCAGCGATCGTTGGCTCCTATTTTTTTTTTTAACAATCACCGAGCACGCGGGGCTATTGTTATGTTAGTTTACACAATGAGAGGAGGTAGTGGTGCAATGACATGGCAGCCTACTAACATGATCCTTTACCTGAAGATCCAAAGAATATAGTCTAAGATGATATTCCTAAGAGTATCGGAAGCCAAGAGGTACTCATTGCCGAAAACACAACCACTGTGGGAGTCCCAAATTTTCCACAAAATGGCGAGGGCGGCGGTATGCTAGATGTTGATGTCGAGGCCGGCCAGGGTGAGGGCGTCCAAATGTGGTCGAGGGAGGTGGGGACGGCGAGGTCAAGAAGTAGCCACACAGGTGGAGTGCGTCCTCGCGGTGGTGATCACACCATGGGCAAGATGAGTCGGAGGAGATGGTCTTGTGGAGAAAGTTCGCCTTGGTATTCAACCTGTTATGAAATAGAAGGCAACTAATTATTTTTTTGACCTTGATGGGGGTCAATGAGCTCCAAATGTAGCCATGGTTAATGTCAACCTCGGAGCTGAGGGCTAGCTATGAGTAAGTAACCTAGAGAACGAAGTCGCATGGATGAGGAACCTGTTGCCTGAAGCGTCATTTGAGGTAACATCCTACAACAAAGACAAAATAGCAAAGTTCGACAAAAGCAACATAGGTTAGTTGATCTCGCAGGTTAGCGAGTACTCCATTTTGACTAGGGACACTAGTAATGCGCGGGAGGTGGAGTGGAAAAAATATGAGGGAAGGTCGAGGGTAGGGGTTTGGAGATCAGCCAAGAGTCAAGCTAGAGGAAGGTGAAAGTGCCACTATTTCTGGGGACGAAGAGGATTTTTTGTAGGGACGGTTGCTGGTCGGTCACAATTTTCCAAAGGAAGGAGAGGTGGGGTTGGTATTAAAGTTGAGGGAGTATTGTTTGTGGAGCGCGCGAACCAGGGTAGGTCTGAGTTTTGGAGATGATAGGATAGAGGCGAATGCAATTGAAAATGATATGATCATCAGCCATTGTAATCATAGACAAAGCCACAAAGTTAAATTTTCTAGCCCTCGTTTTTGAGGGGGTAGATTTTTAGGATCGAAGGAGTAACCATCCACGATAATTTCTCAAAGGCCGAAGTTGGCACCACAAACATGAGACTCATCAAGGCTTTCCAATGTTCATAATTCTTAGGAGCAAGAGTAGGTGGAGGGCCTATATTAGTAACATGAGTGCCTTATGGAAGTATAGGGTAGTGATGCCTTACTTGAGTGTAGTCTTCGTTATCAACCTCATTACTTACTATGCCAGCAACGTTCAAATGCAACGGTTGATCGACATCGTTTTCTCAAATATGGCAAGCTTCCATTGTAATTCCAAAAATTTCAACTCGTAGTCAGGGTTTCATGTTTGACATCTTCACTCTGTATAGCGGTGAAGATCAACAACGAGAGAGAGACCTTGCTTTGATACCAATTGAAGGATCAAAGATTCCATAAATGATGGCTAGAAGGAGGGATAGGTGACTACCAAATTAAATTCTTCTCTTAGTTGGTTTTAGTGGGTAGGTGGAAATATAAATTCTGTAGAAATGCAACTAGGTGATACAACCCTATATGACGTGTCACAACAAGCTAGTAAGCTACAACAAGCAACACTCGAGCAAGTATAAAGAACAAATAAAGCTAGGATAAAGAGACAACCAAAAACGATGGAGACGATGCAATCCAAAGTTCACACACTTGAGGTGTGCTAATCTCCGTTGGGGA
>NC_041392.1:511330781-511386263 GCF_002162155.2 Triticum dicoccoides | reverse complement strand
GGGGGTGGACAACGAATGCTCCCATGAGAATGAATGTCTCACCTTCTTCTTGGAGAACCTCAAGCAATGAATGGTTAGATTCTCTTCCACTAGGGATAGATCTTGAGATGAGCTCCAAACCCTCACAAACAAGCCCCATGGCACAACCACACGACTTGGAAGCTCATGTGAAATACCAACCCTTTAGGGTTCCCTACAAACCCAAGGGTAACAATATTTTCTAGGATTTCGTGGGGGAGTCAATGAACTTGAGTTTTGATTGGATGAATTTGTAGATCAAGTGTTTCTCTGGCTCTTTCTAGTATATGGGATGGATTGAGTGGGTAGAGAGGGAGGAATCAGAGTTTTAAGCTATGGATCAATGGAGGAAAGAGAGTATGAGTCGTCCCCTTCCTTTAAAGAAGAAGGGTGGATTTTACAGGTCAACCAATTTTTTGCTAGTTATTGTACTGCATAGAAATGTCAGAATATCTAAGTCAGTATCCGACATCTTCCAATGCTATGGACAAATCCGGATACAATGTCGGACATATATATGTCATACTATTTGACATGCCAGATAATCTGATCCAAGAGGGCAAGTACAAGCCAGATACAAGGTCAGACATAAAGTCAGATAATTTGATTTTGTGTCTAACTTGTATTGCAGCACACAAAGGTGGAAACAACTGGCTCTTTCTCACATATGTGTGGAAGGTATTTGGTATGATTTTTCAAAAGATTCTTACACAAGATCCATATAATATCCTGTCTTTATAGTACAACGTAGCAACCATTTTTACCTATTCGTGGAAAATATTTAGTTTCCACCATACTTTTTTTACCTATTCGTAGCAACCATGTACCCGTCATTTCCTTTCCTCATTTGCATCCATGTATCAATCAACTACTACCGTAATGCAATATATCACCCTTTCCCCTCTACATGCAAACATGCAATGCACACACATGTACGTGTCTACTACTCTTATATGAAACAAAAGCAACAACGGTATAAATCATAACCTAATCAACAACAGGCACCCTCACGGGTGTGACGTGTCACTGAACTTTTCCCCAGGTTGTATATGTCTAATTTTACCACCATCCCACCCACCTTACCAATGCTCCCACCACACCACTTTATAGTTGAGTTGAAATTACAACCTTGAACTTTACTTTGGTTTAAAATGCCCTCTCAAACTATGAAAATCATTTTAAAAACCATTACCTAGATTGATTGGTTCCATACCTGGCTTTTGCTAACATGGCACCACAACATCTATACACGTCAACTCAGTACACCAAACATCTCAACCGAATATTATCTCTTGACAAAAATACAAAAAACACGCACATATAAATTTGAAAAAAAATCAAGTAAATCATGCATAAATCCATCGAGCATTTTGTTAAAAATTTAGCTTTTATATATGATTTGGGAGAAACTTGTTTTGTTTAGTCTCTATCTCAAATATGAGTGAAAAAAATTCAAACTACATGGATTTTTTTAAAAAGAGTCATTGCAAAACATACATACTCAGTGATCATTCTAGTAAAAGTATTGTCTTGTTGACAGAGAGTTTGGGAGAAACATGATTTTTAGTTTCAACCACAAATATTTGGGTTCAAAATTCAAACTACATAGAAAATATTAAATTTTCTAATAAATTATAAATAATTTAGTGAGCATTTTGGTAAATTTGTAGCTCTTTTTGACAAATTGTTTTAGAGAACTTTGCTTGTTTAGTTTTAGCGTCATCTTTTGCTTCAAAAATTCCAAGGCATAGAGCATTTGAAATACTTGTAGTAAATCACTCATATTTCAAAGTGCACTAGTATAATTTCATCTCATTTTGACAAATGGTTTGGAAGAAACCTTCTTGATATGTTGTCCTCAAATATGAGTAAATGGGTAAGTAATGCATTTGTTCTGACCAATTTAGCTAAGTGCACTCCAAGTGCTTCGCTCTTAGTGTGGTTTCATAAGCAAAATGTTGCTACTTCGGTTAAAAAAGAGAGAGGAGGGGGCGCACGCGGGGGAGGTGATGTAGGGTAGAACCCTAGATGCTCGATCTTTCACGAAAGGAGCGGACCCTGCAAAGAACACGAGGAACACAAGGGGAAATCACAAGAGAAACACGGGGAAAACATGGGAGAAATCACTCAAACCAACAAGATCCGGTTACACATGTGCTAGATCCTCGAAACACAAAGAGATAAAAGATCCACAAACAACAAGGGACGATACAAGTAGCACGTTCTTCTCCGTGAGGAGGTCTTGAGGGGTCTTCCTGTGAAGGGTCTTGAATCCACTTGGGGGATCTTCTTCGTAGAGGCCGTGAACTTCTAAGGAGAAGGGGATCAAGTGGAAAGCAAAGCTTCTCAATGAGCTACTACTTTGCTAACCCTAAAACGTAGGTAGGAGAAAAGTATATATAGTCTCGGGGGTGAAAGGGTACACGGGCCTCGGCCCAAGTCACTGCATGCAGGCAGGGCTGGAAGTTTCGGGAGAGGCTGGAAGTTCCGGGCGCCGGAGGTTCCAGGCCAGGTTCCGGGAAGGGTCCAGCCTAACCAGAGAGTTGGCACGGGAGGAGCTGGGCTGGCGTCCGGGGGCCGGAAGGTCCGGGCAGGCAAGAGGTTCCGGGGGTCGGAAGGTCCGGGCTGGTTTCGGGCTAACCAGACAGTTGGCACGCCCGGGCTCGTCTGGGTCGTTGGAGGCTGGAAGTTCCATGGCGGCCAGAGGTTCTGGGCTGTCCAGAGAGTTGACGCCCGATTCTTCTTCTTCAGTTCTCGGCTCCGTAGCTTGTACGTTGTACCTGATCACACATAGTGTTTCTGACTTAGGCAGTAGCCATGTCTCACTCGAATGCAAAGGAAGCTCAAGTAGGAGTGATGTCACCTCGGATTGAATAGCACGAGCTCTTGCTCTTGTCATGGGTCCACTTGGAGCTTGGATAGTTGAGGTTCTGTCCATGGGGATGACCGTCGGATGCTCCACATCAGGAGGGGGGGTTCTATATTAGTGGAGAGACGACTCTTACCATGTTTCCCTTGGAATTGCCATGTAGGCTTTTCTTTGCCGGGGTTCAAATCCCTCTCTTTCCATTTTTGTTAATTCATCGGCATTGCCGACCACAATGAAATTTATTTATTTTTTACGAAAAGGAGGAAAGCCCCCGGCCTCTGCATCTCTTGATGCACATAGTCATATTATTAAAATAGGTTCATGTCCAGAACAAAGTCTCAAATAAACTGGCAAAGATCATAAAAAAGTTGCCACAACCGGCGAAAATAGGTAAAGATGACTAGACACCTATTCTATTATTGGACCGCTATCCAAGCCGGTTGTACATATCCCGTGTGACCGTCTCCAGGCGGTGCACCCAATATTCATAAGCTCCCTGTGATCCGTATGGCTGAGTAACGACCACGTACGAATCCAAGCTGACGCCCTGAAGATAACCTGCAAGAAATTTGTCATGGTTTCTCTGTTAAAGGCAACATCATTCCCACAATTCCACATAGCCCACAGTAATGCACATGCTCTCACTCGAATATGTACCACAATCTTAGGTTGTACCCCAGTTAACCAGGTCCCAAATAAGTGTGAAATTGTGGCAGACAGAGCTACGTTAAATGACGCATGAATGGTCCGCCACAATAACTTAGCAAGTGGGCATTGGATAAACATATGTTGAATTGTTTCATCCTCATCACAAAAACAACATCGCTTACTACCCTCCCAACCGCGCTTTGCCAAATTATCTTTTGTCAATATTACCCCTTTATGGACAAACCACATAAAAACCTTAATTTTTAACAACACTTTGATTTTCCAAATATGTATTGATCTCGGGATAGGCCTGGTGTTTATCAGTATGCAGTAAAATTAATCCTATAATTTGGTGTGACTTATTTACCTATTTTTCTCTCCTTTCCCTCCCTCCGCAGTTAGACCACAAAGTTGAGATGCAAATATGTTCCCTGAAAAAATGAAACATTATTTAGATAAAACACCTAAGAGACAACGTGTTGCAGTGGTTGTATCTAAAAATCTTGCGATAAATTCATGTTACAACCTTGAAATTCATTTTTTTTTTCAAAAAAGGAATTATCCCTGGCCTCTGCATCAGGACGATGCATACAACCATATATTATTAATAACAAAAAATCCAGCACCCAAACAACATCAGCATGAAAGTGAAAAGAAAACCTGAGGCCGCATGCCTCGTGAGAGTAACTTCAACAGATAGCCACTAACCCTATGTTACAAGACGCCATGAGAAATTAAAAATACACAATCCCAGGCTATGCCTTCAAGAATAAATCGCCGCACGTGCACCGGTAATGGCGAGTCCAACACCAGGTTGAATTCCAGATTCTCATCCCCGAAGCCAGGCTTCAATCCACCACCATCAGCCAGGTCACGACGCAGGCGCGCGTCGACATAGCTTTGGTCAGAGATCTTGTGTTCCCACCCGAGTGCATAAAACTTGTCATTGAAGTCGTCTGCACCATCATCCCTTATCCGGCTACCGATGCATCGATAGCCAGATACCTCTGGAGAAGATACGGGAAGACAAAGACGTCCCATACCGCCTGCCTCCCGGTACTGTCGCACCACCTTCGATCCAGTAGCAACACGCTAAACATGACACCTACGCTGGAGCCACTGTGCAACACCAGTCGGTAGCAGGTGACAGCACAAGTGCTGCCTGGGTGATTTTGGTAATTAATGCCAACATATCTCTTGTTGGACTAATATTTTCATCTAGTATATTTCAGAGAGTTCAACAACGGCATGGCATGGACAAGAGGACGTGGAACCCCTTGAAGATGCTAAGGACAAAGATTGGTAAAAACTCAAGACTCTTCATTTCTATTATTGTGATCCAAGATCACATTGAGTCCATAGGAAAGCCAGTACTATTAAAGGGGGATGAGGTGTTGCTTAATGATCTACTTGCTCAAACTGCTTAGTGATATGCTCCAAAGACCTCAACCACTTTCTCAAATCCAAATATGTCCTAAACCTGAAGTCAAACTCGGCCCCACCGATTTGATTCATTCGGCGCCATCTAGTTCACTTGGCATAGCCACTGCCAGAAACCCTAATCAGTTCGGTCTCACTGATGGGATCTCGGTCTCACCGAGATGGCCTCGCAAACTCTCTGTTGCCCATTGCAATTATTTCGGTCTCATTGAAATATGCAATTGGTCCCACCGAGTTTCCCTGACCAACTCTCTGTTTGCCTATTACTGAAATCGGTCTCACCAGGTTTATGTAATCGGTCAAATCGAGATAAGGTTTTGCCCTAACCCTAGCACATTGGTCCCACCGAGTTGATCATGTCGGTCCCACCAAGAATCCTAACATTCACATTTTGAACTGAATCGGTCTCACTGAGTTCACTTATTCGGTCTGACTGAGTTGGGTCAAATGTGTGTAATGATTAGATTTTGTGTGGAGGCTATATATACCCCTCCACCCCCTTCTCTGTTAAAGAGAGAGCCATCAGAACGTGCCTACACTTCCACTACTAATTTTCTGAGAGAGAACCACCTAGTCATGTGTTGAGACCAAGACGTTCTAATCCAACAACAAGAATCTTGATCTCTGGCCTTCCCCAAGTTGCTTTCCACTCAAATCATCTTTCCACCATAGCCAAATCTGTGAGAGAGAGTTGAGTGTTGGGGAGACTATCATTTGAAGCACAAGAGCAAGGAGTTAATCATCGACACACCATCTATTACCTTTTGTAGAGTGTTGCCTCCTAGATTGGTTAGGTGTCACTTGGGAGCCTCCGTCAAGATTGTGGAGTTGAACCAAGGAGTTTGTAAGGGCAAGGAGATCGCCTACTTCGTGAAGATCTACCCAAGTGAGGCAAGTCCTCCATGGGCGATGGCCATGGTGGGTTAGACAAGGTTGCTTCTTCGTGGACCCTTCGTGGGTGGAGCCCTCCGTGGACTCGCACAACCGTTACCCTTCGTGGGTTGAAGTCTCCACCAACGTGGATGTACGATAGCACCACCTATCGAAACCACGCCAAAAATCTCCGTGTCCTCAATTGCGTTTGCACACTCCAATCCCATCCCTTTACTTTCTTGCAACTTGCATACTTTACTTTTCACTGCTCATAATCTTGCCATGCTTGCTTGAAATGTATTGTGAATGCTCAAACTTGTGCTAAAACTCCACCTCAACTTGAAAAACTTAAAAACTGCTACTTTTGCTTGTTGAGGGTCTAATCACCCCCCTCTAGACACCTCTTCTCAATCCTTTCAATTGGTATCAGAGAATTTGTCTCCATTGCTTTGGTTTAATCACCATTAGAGGAAGATGGATTAGTCTATGGTGGGGAGTTTTAGACTTAGAGTGCCTATGCTTTATGGAGAGTTCTTTAATGCTTGGAAAAATGAGATGCTTGAGAATTTGAATGAATATCACTTGAACAAGTACATTACCAGCCCTTGTGCGACCCTTATTGATCCCTTGCATCCTACCCCTGACGATTCTCTTGACATGATCCGCAATCTTAGAACTATCAATCTTATCATTAGAGGATTGCCTAGAAATTTGATTGTATGCTTGCCTACTCTTGAATGTGCTTACACCATATGGAGATTTCTCGAGGAACGGTTTCCAAACTATTCCTTGAAAAATCTAGATGTGATTCTTCAAAAGTCCATAGCTTTTCATAAAATGAAACCTAGTGATCCTAAATTTGATGCTTGTCTATTTGAGTTTCGTGACCTTACGCGTGCCAAAGGAGATGTTGGAGTCATTAGAGGCATTATCTCTCAAGTCATTAGAATTCATAAAGATGCACATTTCCATGGTCATACATCTAATGAATCACTCTCTCTAGGTGATGATCAATCACAAGACGATGTTGAACATGGATACTATGATGAGGATGATGATAGTGACTTTGATCTCGATGAGTCTATGAGACACTTTGGTCTTATGGCTATCCTTCGCGGCTATATGGTTGGAGGAAAGGAATGGGTTTTTGATAATGGATGTACCGATCACATGACCGGAGACAAGGATATCTTTAGTGAGCTTGCTGAAAATGACGCCCCTCGAAAGTATGTCACTTTTGGTGATAACTCTAAGGGTAAGGTGGTTGGCCTTGGTAAGGTGGCCAGCTCACATGACAGCTCCATCCAAAATGTTATGCTCGTTGAATCTCTTGGCTATAATTTGCTTTCCATATCTACACTAGATGACTTTGGTTTCAATGTCCTATTTACTAAAGTAGATTGCCAAGTGTTTCGAAGAGATAATCATAATATGGTTTTTACTAGTATACGTAGAGGTGATCTATACATTGTTGATTTCACTAAAAAGGCTCAACCTAGAACTTGCTTGATTGCTAAATCGTCTAAAGGTTGGTTGTGGCATAGAAGGTTAGGTCACGTGGGCATGCAAAATATTGATAAGCTTATTAAAGGTGATCATATCCTTGGAGTTAAAGACGTTATATTTGACAAGGATAGACTTTCCAGTGCTTGTCAAGCAGGAAAACAAGTTGGAGGAAGCCACCCCGTGAAGAACATTATAACTAGGAGAAGACCGCTCGAGCTACTTCATATGGATATTTTTGGTCCGAACGCCTACAAGAGTCTCGGTGGTAACTTGTTTGGTGTAGTCATTGTCGATGACTTTTGAAGATTTATGTGGGTGTTCTTTCTTGATGATAAATCGCTGGTCCAAAAGATCTTCAAGAACTTCGCTAGGAAGGCCCAAAATCAATTTGAAGTGAAGATCAAGAAGGTTCGCAGCGACAATGGAACGGAGTTCAAGAACGCCAATGTGGACACCTTTCTTGATGAAGAAGGGATTTCACATGAGTTCTCGACTACGTACACACCTCAACAAAATGGAGTTGTTGAGAGTAAGAATCAGACACTTATTGAGATGGCGAGAACGATGCTTGATGAATACAAGACACCAAATTTTTTTGGGTGGAAGTAGTTGAGACAGCTTGTCATGCAACAAATCGTCTATATCTTCACAAGCTACTCGGCAAGATGACATATGAGCTTCTAACCGGTAACAAACCCCAAGTTGGATACTTTCGAGTATTCGGCTCAAAGTGATATATTCTTGATAAGTATCGTCATTTGAAATTTGCTATTAAATCTCATGAAGGTTTCTTACTCGGTTATGTCTCAAACTCTCACACTTACCGTGTATACAACAATTTCACCCTAAAGGTTGAAGAGACGGTAGATGTGAAGTTTCATGAATCTAACAGCTCATAAGTAGAGCAGTTGCCAATTGATGTAGGAGACAAAGACCCTTCAGAATCAATTCAAGACTTGTCTATTGTCAAGATTCGTCCAACGGAGGTGAAGGAGAGTACCTCATCCGTTCAAGTGGAAGCCTCTACTTCATGACAAGGTGAACCACGAGTTGACTCGGAGGCATCTACGAGTGGGACAAGCCAAGATGAAGAAAACGAGGAAGTACACCAAGATGAACCTCATCAACCTCCCTCTCCACCTCCACAAGAGAACAACAACACCAACAATGAAGAAGGCCAAGAGGAAGAAAAATATGATGAAGAGGATGTTCCACCCCGACCCAAACAAAAGCTCTCATGAGTTAGAGCAAGAGTTTTAAGAGATCATCCCATCGAACAAATCTTCGATGATATTCAAACCGGGAGAATTACTCGCTCTAAAACTCGTTTGGCTAATTTTTGTGAAAATTACTCATTCATCTCTAGCATTGAACCTATGAAGGTTGAAGAAGCTCTTGATGATCCAGATTGGGTGAACGCCATGCACGAAGAGCTACGCAACTTCGAGAGGAACCAAGTGTGGACATGGGTAGAAAAGCCGGACAACAACAAAAATGGCATTGGAACCAAATGGGTGTTTCGGAATATGAAATATGAAGATGGACAAGTTGTACGCAACAAGGCCCGTCTCGTCACCCAAGGCTACACTCAAGTCGAAGGTATGGACTATGCTGAGACATATATGCCCCCATTGCTAGACTTAAGTCCATACGCATCTTACTTGCTTATGCCAATCACCATGATATTACTTTGTACCAAATGGACATCAAAAGTGCTTTTCTAAATGGTGAAATTGAGGAGGAAGTTTATGTTAAACAACCCCCGGCTTTGTTAATCTCAAGAAACCCGATCATGTTTACAAACTTCACAAAGCTCTTTATGGTCTTAAATAAGCTCCTAGAGCGTGGTATAAATGCTTGACCAAGTTCCTTATTGAAAAAGGCTTTAAAATTGAAAAAATCGATTCTGCACTTTTCAAAGGGTTAATGGTGAATTATTTGTGTGCCAAATTTATGTGGATGATATCATATTTGGTTCGACTAACCCTCATTTTAGTGAAAAGTTTGGAAGGCTAATTGTCGCCGTTCTGGGAACGGGATCCCCAGACTTTCCTGCCTGCGGCCCATGGCGTGGCTTTGCTAGCAGGCCTGTACGGTCCATCTTCACCAACAAGGAATCAAGACCCTCGCGAGGCGGATGACACAAGACCTCCTCAGGAGCAGCCTCACCAGGCTGGCTCGTGAGGGATGGAGAGTTCAAGGCCAGGCAAACCCCGCGAGGTTCTCGTGACGCGAGCCATGACGATCGAGACCAGGCGGGCGCCAGCGCGCGCAGCGTCCTTGTTTCCTCTTTGGTGCTAAGGGGGCAAGTGTAGGCGCAGAGTACCGAGGCATCAAGGAAAGGTTTCCATATTGGTGCAACGAGACCAAGACCAGAAGGACGGCAAGACGGAGGTCACCGTGGAGCCCAAGACGACGTTACCACTAGAGCCTTTGGCAGGCGAAGACTGCTTTTGTCAGGATAGCTTGTACTAGCTGTCCCCCTTCGAATTGGTCGTTGTTGGCTCCCTTCCCGCTCAATATTTGGGGAGAGGACCAAGGACACTATAAATAGGACTAGCCACCACCATAGCTAGGGGACCGAATTTGAGATCGGAGCCACCACATCCTTGGCCACACATCCACCGAGCACAAGAACACCTCAACCTCAGGAGGCATTTCTTCCCCTTGTACCGTTCATCATTAGCCCAAGAGGCAATCCACCACCACCACACTGGAGTAGAGTATTACACCACAACGGTGGCCCGAACCAGTATAAATCTTGTGTCCTTTGTGTTGCGAGTTCGTCGAGTTAGTTCGTAAGATCTTAGCCGAGCTAGGACGTGGATCGGTAGGGGGAAATCTTCGCGCGCACCCCAGTGTTCAAACCTTAAGGGTTTTGCCGGAACCCGTGATCCGACATTTGGCGCGCCAGGTAGGGGTGCGCCGAAGCTTCCCTTCAGTCGCTCCGTGTCACTTTGCTTCATCGTCTCCATGGCGGACGCACGCCGCACCCACGCGGAGCGCTGGGCTGCCCTTGCCACCCGCGTTGCTGAGATGACCCCTTCCGGCAGGCCACCCTGTCGCTCTCCGTCTCCTGCCGTCAATGCTGCCACCGGCCCGGTGGGGAACGAGCAGCAAGCATCCTCGCTGCACCCCTCAGTGCGACAGGACGGCTGCACCGCCACTCCATCGCTGACTCCTGCTGGTTCGTCGTCTCACGCTCGTCGCGTTCCCGCGGATGCACAGGCCGCGCTCCTCATGGCGCACGAGCTCCTGCGCTACCGCCCAATCGACGACCTCTACGAGAACTGGCTTGAACGCATCGCCGAGCTTGTCCAGGCCGCAGGGGGCTCCCCTGCGCCGTCCCACTCTCTGCCTCGCCCTCCGCCAGCCACGGGCGACGTAGCTCATGAAGCGCCTCCACCACCTCCGCACCAAGACGGCGCCCTAGCACCAAGGCACACAGCTCCACGGCGCAACCCACCGCGTCCGGCGCCCGCGCGTGAAGAAAGAAGCTGTCAAGAAGTACCTCGACCGCAAGCGAACGCTCCGCCACTCCTTGCACCACCGCGCCAGGATCGTTTGCTGCAGCAAGGCCCCGCGCCGCTTGCCGTAGCGGCGCGTGAGCGCCAAGACCAAGCTCCACCTCCAAGGCGGGCCCCGGTGACCACGGCCGGCTGCCGCGCCTTCACCTCCGAGCTGCGTAGCGTCGCCTGGCCGGGCGAGTTCAAGCCAGATCTGCCTCCTCGCTACGACAGCACCCCCGAACCAGCAGAGTTCGTGCAGCTCTACGATCTGAGCATCGAGGCAGCCAACGGCAGCGAGAAAGTCATGGCAAACTGGTTTCCCATGGTTCTCAAGGATGGCCCCCGCTCCTGGCTCCTAAACCTGCCTCCAGGCTCGATTTCCTCCTGGGACGAGATGCGCAACTGCCTCATCGCCAACTTTCAGGGCACTCGCGACCGCCCCCTGGTCGCGGGTGACCTGCACCGCATCAAGCAACAACCAGGAGAGACCCTGCAGAAGTACATCCAACGCTTGAACAGCGTGCGAATCAAAATCCCCAAGGTGATCAATGAGCCCATCATCTCAGCTTTCTCCGACGGCGTCCGCGACGTCAAGATGAAGGAGGAGCTCACCATCCATGAGGCGCTGTGCACGACCTTGGAGCTGTTCAACATCGCGACCAAGTGTGCAAGAGCTGAGGAGGGGCGCCTCTCCCTCCTCGAGCTCCCTGCTGTGGACCCAGAGGAGAAGAAAGCCAAGGCCAAGGACGTGAAGCGCAAGGGAGCTGCCGTGCTCGCGACAGAACCAGACAACAAGCGCGGCAGAGACCAGCCCGAGTCATCGAAGGGCAGCCGACCGTTCGGCACCTTCCACAACCTGCATACCCACAACACCGGCGACTGTCAAGAGCTCAGAGCCATTCGAGAAGGATGCTTCGGTCGATGCCCCGAGCGCAGCGATCGGGGCTACGGCCGAGGAGGAGGACGTGGCGGCGGATGCTGGGACAACCGTGGCTCGCGCCAGGAGTGGCACGACCGGCCTTGTGAGGACCACTGGCAGGATCACTCTCGCGAGGGCGCCTAGAGGGACCAGCTTCGTGAGGCTCGTCCTCAAGGCAACGCCGGCCTTCCTCCACTACCGCCACCACCCAGAGGGAATGACGACCACCATCAAGATGAAGGGGATGGGGGCTTCCAGGAGCCACACACTATCGCCTGCATCTTGGGTGGAGCTCAAGCCCCGGCCTCGCAGTGTATCTTCAAACAGTTTGCCCGTGAAGTGAATGCAGTCCTTCCCAAGCTCGAGGCCACACGCCCGCTCAGATGGTCCAGGTGCCCCATCACGTTCAGTTCGGCAGATCAGCTCAAGTGCGTGGCTACTGCAGGCGTCCTCCCAATGCTTTGTTCACCAATCATCAGCAACGTGCAAGTTACCAAGACCCTCATCGATGGTGGCGCAGGGCTCAATGTCCTGTCCGTCTACATGTTCGACAACCTCCAAGTGCCATATGACCAGCTTCAGCCTACCAAGCATTTCTCAGGAGTGACCGACGGCTCTACTACCCCCATCGGGTAGGTCCGCCTCACCGTTACCTTCGGAGAACGCAACAACTACCACACCGAACTCATCGACTTCGACGTCGCCTACATCCACCTGCCATACAATGCCATCCTCGGGTATCTAGCCCTGGCCAAGTTCATGGCGGTGACCCATCACGGCTACAATGTCCTCAAGATGCCGGGAAGCGGCGGAGTCATCACAGTCCCGTGCGAGGAAAGAGACGCGGTGAGCTCCCTCGAGCGTGCCTTCCAAGCTGCAGCAATCGATGACCCCGACAGTCAGGACGAGCGCCCTCCTGAGGCCACTGAGGGAGTCCTGGATTAGGGGCTCTCCGGACAGCCGGACTATATCCTTTGGCCGGACTGTTGGACTATGAAGATACAATATTGAAGACTTCATCTCGTGTCCGGATGGGACTCTACTTGGCGTGGAAGGCAAGCTAGGCAATACGGATATGTATATCTCCTCCTTTGTAACCGACCTTGTGTAACCCTAGCCCCCTCCGGTGTCTATATAAACCGGAGGGTTTTAGTCCGTAGGACAACATACAATCATACCATAGGCTAGCTTCTAGGGTTTAGCCTCTCCGATCTCATGGTAGATCAACTCTTGTACTACTCATATCATCAAAAATAAATCAAGCATGACGTAGGGTTTTACCTCCATCAAGAGGGCCCAAAACCTGGGTAAAACATCGTGTCCCCTGCCTCCTGTTACCATCCGCCTTAGAAGCACAGTTCGGGACCCCCTACCCGAGATCTGCCGGTTTTGACACCGACATTGGTGCTTTCATTGAGAGTTCCTATGTGTCCTCGCCGTTAGGCTTGATGGCTCCTACTATCATCAATAGCGATGCAGTCCAGGGTGAGACTTTTCTCCCCAGACAGATCTTTGTGTTCGGCGGCTTCGCACTGCGGGCCAACTCGCTTGGCCATCTGGAGAAGATCGAAAGTTATGCCCCTGGCCACCAGGTCAGGTTTGGAAGCTTAAATTACACGACCGATATCCGTGGAGACTTGATCTTCAATGGATTCAAGCCCCTGCCTTGTGCGCCACGCGGTCACGATGAGTACGATTTAGCTCTACCATCGGACCGTATTCAGGAGATCGCACCGGTAGCCGCTCCGAGCCTCAATCCAGAGCCAGTTGCGCCATCCATGGACGGGTGGATAGACCCCGTCACGGAGGCCGTATCCTCAGTGGCGATCGAGCCGAATATCGACCTTACCCTTCACGAGAGCCGTATGGCCAAATTGCCGGATCCTTCTCCGGCCACGGACTCCGAACCGCCTGCGCCCATTCCTATCGAATCCGATTGGGCGCCGATCATGGAGTTTACCTCCACGGATATTTTTCAGCACTCGCCCTTCGGCAACATACTGATTAAGGTCTCTCTCCTTGTCAGGAGGATCCTCGCCGAACTATGTCCGGCAGGATTGGGATGTGGATGACGAAGAAATTCGCCGCCCACCCACCACCCACTTAGTAGCCACTGTCGACGACTTAACTGACATGCTCGACTTCGACTCTGAAGACATCGACGGTATGGACGACGATGCAGGAGACGAAGAGGAACCACTGCCCACAGGGCACTGGACAGCCACCTCCTCATACGATATATACATGGTGGACACACCCAAAGAAGGCAATGGCGACGAGACAACGGAGGATGACCCCTCCAAGAAGCAACCCAAGCGTCAGCGTCAGCAGCGCCGCTCTAAGTCCCGCCAAGGCAAAAGTGGTGATACCAGCACATGAGATAATAGCACTCCGGACAGCACCGAAGACGACAACAATCCCCTCCAGCAAGATTTAGGGCAGGAGGATGTAGAAGCCAGCCCTCCAGAGAGAGCGACAGATGGAGAGGCGGAGGATGATAATTACATGCCTCCCTCCGAAGACGAGGCAACTCTCGACGATGACAAATTCCTCATGCTTGAGGATCCCGTCGAACAAGAGCGCTTCAAGCGCCGGCTTATAGCCACGGCAAATAGCCTTAAGAAAAAGCAGCAGCAGCTTCAAGCTGATCAAGATTTGCTAGCTGATAGATGGACTGAAGTCCTGGCGACCAAGGAATATAAACTCGAACGTCCCTCCAAGAGTTACCCAAAGTGCAGGTTGCTACCCCGACTGGAGGAGGAAGCACCGAAACCTACATCCCCGACGTATGACGCGGCTGATTGGCCACCTCGTGGCTGCGACAGAGAGACATTCCAGCCAAAAGCTCAACCCGCACCCCGACGCCATTCAAATAAAAAGGCATGGGGAAATACGCCAGACCTGCGAGATGTATTGGAGGACAAAGCAAAACACGCAAGATCGATCTACGGATCACGAGGGCGCGCCACTATGCGAGATGATAATCGTCATGCCGGATACAGTAAAAGTAAGTCTGGCCGGGCCGAACACAGCAGGCAAGACTCATTTGAGCTGCGTCGCGATATAGCCCAGTACAGAGGCGCCGCACACCCCTTATACTTCACAGACGAAGTAATGGATCATCAAATCCCAGAGGGTTTCAAACCCATAAATATAGAATCATACGACAGCACAACAGATCATGCGGTATGGATCGAGGATTTCCTCCTGCACATCCACATGGCCCACGGTGATGACCTACACGCCATCAAATACCTACCACTCAAACTCAAAGGATCAGCTCGAGCATTGGCTCATCAGCTTGCCAGCAGAGTCCATTGGCTGTTGGGAAGATCTGGAAGCTGCATTCCTCGACAACTTTCAGGGCACTTATGTGCGACTACCAGATGCCGATGACTTGAGCCACATAATTCAGCAGGCAGAGGAATCGGCCAGGCAATTCTGGACACGGTTCCTAACAAAGAAAAATAAAATCATCGACTGTCCGGATGCAGAGGCCCTAGCAGCTTTCAAGCACAACATCCGCGATGAATGGCTCGCCCGGCACCTTGGCCAGGAAAAGCCTAAATCTATGGCAGCCCTCACGACACTCATGACCCGCTTTTGTGCGGGAGAAGACAGCTGGCTGGCTCGCAGCAATAACATATCAAAGAACCATGGTACTTTAGATACCAAGGATGGCAATGGCAGGCCAGGTCGCAACAAACATAAGCGCCGCATTAACAGCGACAATACCGAGGATACGGCAGTCAATGCCGGATTCAAAGGCTCTAAACCCGGTCAGCGGAAAAAGCCATTCAAAAGAAGCACTCAGGGCCCGTCCAGTTTGGACCGTATACTCGATCGCTCGTGCCAAATACACGGCACCGCCGACAAGCCAGCCAACCACACCAACAGGGATTGTTGGGTGTTCAAGCAGGCCGGCAAGATAAATGCCGAAAACAAAGATAAGGGGACACATAGTGATGACGAGGAGGAGCCCCGGCAGCTGAACACCGGAGGACAGAAGAGGTTCCCCCCACAAGTGCGGACGGTGAACATGATATACGCAACCCACATCCCCAAGAGGGAGCGAAAGCGTGCGCTCAGGGACGTATATGCGTTGGAGCCAGTCGCCCCAAAGTTCAACCCATGGTCTTCCTGCCCGATCACCTTCGACCGCAGGGACCACCCCACTAGTATCCGTCATGGCAGATTCAACGCACTGGTCTTAGACCCAATCATTGAGGATTTCACCTCACTCGAGTCCTAATGGATGGCGGCAGCAGCCTGAACCTGCTTTATCAGGACACAGTGTGCAAAATGGGTATAGACCCCTCAAGGATCAAACCCACTAAAACGACCTTTAAAGGCGTCATACCAGGTGTAGAGGCCCATTGCGCAGGCTAAGTAACACTGGAAGTGGTCTTCGGATCCCCGGATAACTTCCGAAGCGAAGAGTTAATCTTCGACATAGTCCCGTTCCGCAGTGGCTACCATGCACTGCTCGGGCGAACCGCATTTGTGAGATTCAATGCGGTACCGCATTATGCATATCTCAAGCTCAAGATGCCAGGACCTCGGGGGGTCATAACAGTCAATGGAAATATAGAGCGCTCTCTCTGCACGGAGGAGCACACTGCGGCCCTCGCAGCAGAAGTGCAAAGCAGCCTCTTAAGGCAATCCACTAGTTCGGCGATTAAGGACCTGGACACCTTCAAGCACGCCCGGAGTAACCGGCAACAGGACCACCTGGCACGTTCCGAGCTCGCATAGCAATGCGGCCCCCACCCCGGTCCCAGCCAAACGACAAAATCCGTGCCACGCGTACATAATTACGCATAAAAAATACCATGGGCACAGGTGGGGAGGGGGGCACAACTACGGCACGCCCCAAGACGCGGCTTAAACCGCACTAGGGGCTTCCCGCTTGGTTATTTTTCTCTTTCAGGACTTTAATCTCTGGAAACCCTGTCCGGCAGCATGATTGCCAAACACATGATGCAGCAACCAAGGAGGCAGAAAGCTACGTCACACCATGCAACTTCCAGGTGGATTACGATAACGAGTAAAATATTTGCTTTAATACTATTCCTCAGCTTGCCCTTGGAAGGGACATGTCAAATAGTCCTACTTTTTGCTTATCGCACTACTTGTATCATCCTGCTTTAACGCACCTTTTTGAATAAACAATGCATAACATAAGACTATTATTGCATTCTTCCTTTATATATATATATATATATATATATATATATATATATATATATATATATATATGTTCATTCACAGCACCCGTACACTTTGGTACGGCCAATACGCTAGGGGCTTAAGCATACCCCATAATACGGCGTGAGATGTCCGAACACTTTCGACAGTGCGGCACCCCAAACTTATAGCATTATATGCATCATCTCTGAATCATGTCTTGGGTCAATAGTTGGGTTTGCCCGGCTCCCATGTTTTGGTACCTTACGTTCCGCTATATCGGCTAAGGTAGCACTGGGAGAACTACTGCGATTGTGCCCCGGTTCTGCTGGGCTAAGCACCTCAGTAGAGAAAGCTAAAACTGGCTGTCATGATAAGGCGAGAGACTGGTCGCTGTTCGAGAGGTTTCGAGTCCCTAAAGACTTATGCCGCTTAGAGCGAGGAATCGGCCCTGTCCGGCTTAAGGCATGTATAGCGCCCCGAATTCGGCCTTCCGAATACTAGGGGCTTCGCCGAAATTTAAAATTATAGAATTCTATGGCTAAGTGAGAGTGATAACGCATTATAGTCCGATTGCCTTGTTCGTTGTGCTGAGCACCTCCCCTGAAGGACCCAAAAATGGGAACAAGAGTGCTCAGGTTTATCCCGAACACCCCAGCACTCGTGGCGTGGGGGCAGAAGCCGACGACTAGCCATCTCTCAGATTTGGTAAACAGCCGAACAGAAGGTAATATTTTAAATTCAAACAAGCGTTGCATAGCGCATATGAACAAGTTTTCATAATACAGGATTACACGAGCAAGTTTACTCAAATAATACATCTTTCGTACACTCGTCCGCTACGAGACGGACACCCTTCAGGACACCCTCATAGTACATCTCGGGGTGGCGATGCTCCTTGTCCCGCGGCGGCCCCTCCTTCACCAGCTTCACGACGTCCATCTTAGCCCAGTGCACCTTCGCACGGGCGAAAGCCCGGCGTGCACCTTTGATGCAGACGGACCGCTTGATGACTTCCAGCCGTGGGCAGGCATCCACAAGCCGCCTCACCAGGCCAAAGTAGCTGTGGGGAAGGGCGTCACCAGGCCACATCCAAACTATAAAGCCCTTCATGTCCTGTTCGGCCGCCTTGTGCTGCTCGACCAGTTGCTTCAGCTGGTCGCTCAGAGGCATTGGATGTTCGGTCCCAGTATATTGAGACCAGAACAACTTCTCCGTTGAGCTTCCCTCCTCAGCCTGGTAAAACTGTGCGGCATCTGACACGCTGCGGGGCAAATCTGCGAATGCTCCTAGAGAGCTCCGGATTCGGGTAAGTAACAAGTAATTTACTTTCACATGCTTGCTTTGCATATAGAATGCCTTACCCGCCGCTATCTTCTTCATCGCATCAATCTCCTGGAGGGCCTTTTGGGCTTCGGCCTTGGCACTCTTTGCACTCTCAAGGGCCGCGGCAAGCTCGGACTCTCGTGTCTTCAAGTCAAGATCCAACGCCTCGTGCTTCGTGACGAGAGCGTGGAGCTGTTGTTGCACCTCACCCACCTGTGCCTCCTGTTTTTCTCGCTCGGTGCGCTCCTGGGCCGCTTTGTTTTCGGCCTCGGATAGCGCTTGCTTCAGCGTTGCCACTTCGTTCATGGCCCTTGGCAAATCACAAATAATCCTGTCATTCTGCAATCGCATCCCTTATATATATACATATTTATGTACTAGGTATTACTTACCTTTGTTCTCCTCAAGCTGCCTCTTGGCAAGGCCGAGCTCTTTCTTGAACCCTTCGAGGTCCTGCTTCAGTGCGGCGACCTTCGCAGTCAGTGCGGCAGAGGCCAGCAGCGAAGCCTGCATACGCATATAGACATACTTATATTAGACTCCCGCGATATTGTTTGATCCTCCATTCGGCTTTTCTTTGTGAACACCGAACAAAGCATCAGGGGCTACTGTCTATGTGGTAATATTTTTCCTATATTTCAAATACTTACCTCAAAGCCTGTTAGAAGGCTGGCACAGGCTTCAGTCAGTCCGCTCTTGGCGGACTGAACCTTCTGGATCACCGCACTCATAAGAGCGCGGTGCTCTTCGTCGATGGAAGCGCTGTGAAGCGCTCCTAGCAGATTGTCCGGTGCCTCTGGATGGGCAGAGGTGCCGGCACAGGCGTCTTGCCCCTTTTGAAGGAGGCCGCCTGCCTGAGTCCAGAACCATTGGAGGTTCCGGCGTGGTGTTCGGCTGAAGGCCGAACTCGGAGCCCTCGGGAGCCTCCCTCCCTCTTCTCCTGGAGTCCGGAAGGTCGCCCCGAGGTGCCTCCGGGATTGTCTCCCCTTGACCCGGTGCCTCTTGAGACAATACCTTGGCATTGTCCGTAGGGCAAGGGGAGGTGGCGGTCGGAAGTGGATCGCTATCCATATCCGACGAGTCCAAGGAGCCGCCCGACCAAGATACGTTGATATGGGCTTGGGGCGGTCTGCACAATCATATTCGGCGTTAGGAGAAGCAGTGTGTCAAAGGTATGCTATGAGTTACTCTGGCATCCGAATACTTACGACTTTGCCAGGGGCTTGGCCCTGAGCAGCCACTCGTCTTCGTCTTCGGCGGCGGTGGTGGAGCAGTCCGGAAGGAGAGTCCTTCCCTTCTTGGACCCTTCGCCCCCCCCGGTTGGGGCGGCCTTCCTTTTCTTGTCTCCCCCGGCTGAAGGGGGTGCATTTTCATCTTTCTCCTCGTCTTCGGGGGAGGAGTGCGTCGCGGAGTCATCGGACGATGAGCCTGATATCACCTAGCGCCGGGAACTCTTTCGGGTTCCCTTGGCCTTCTTCTTGGTCTTCTCCGGCACCTTGTATGGAGCCGGAGTCAGCATCTCCGCTAGGAGAGCGTCCACGGTGTCTTCGGGCAGAGGGGCCGGACAGTCGATCTTCTCCAATGCCCCCACCCAGTCCTGTCAAAGGCAGGGGAGCTCAGACCCCGCGCGTGGTTATGCTATGGGAAGTAAAAACCCTACAAGATGTACAAAATTTACCGGATTCGCAGGGCGCTTCGCGCTTAGCCCGCGGTCCTCGGGTAAGAGAAGGAGGGACCTCGGCGCCCTTGAACAGCACCCTCCAGACGTCCTTGTGCGTCATGTCGAAGAGCTCGCTCAAAGTCTGGTGCTGGGCCGGGTCAAACTCCCACAAGTTGAAATCCCGTTGTTGACACGGGAGGATCCAGCGGAAGAGCATGACCTGGACTATGTTGACAAGCTTGAGCTTCTTGCTTGCCATATTCCGGATACATTTCTGGAGTCCGTCCAGCTCCACCGATGAACCCCAGGATAGGCCCTTCTCTTTCCAGGAGGCGACCCGCGTGGGGATTCCGGATCGAAACTCGGGGGCCGCCACCCAGTTGGTGTCGCGCGGCTCGGTGATGTAGAACCACGTCGATTGCCACCCCTTTATGGTCTCCATGAAGGAGCCTTCAAGCCATATAACATTGGGCATCTTGCCCACCATGGCTCCGTCGCATTCTGCTTGTTGGCCTCCCACCACCTTCGGCTTGATATTGATGGTCTTCAGCCACAGGCCGAAGTGGGGCCGGATGCGGAGGAAAGCCTCACACATGATGATGAACGCCGAAATGTTGAGGATGAAGTTCGGGGCTAGATCATGAAAGTCCAGCCCGTAGTAGAACATAAGACCACGGACGAAGGGATGGAGGGGAAACCCCAGTCCGCGGAGCAAGTGGTGGAGGAAAACTACCCTCTCGTGAGGTTCCGGGGTAGGAACAATCTGCCCCGCAGCGGGCAGCCGATGCGCGATATTCGCGGCTAAGTATCCGGCTCCGCTCAGCTTTTTGATGTGGCCCTCCGTGACGGAGGAGGCCATCCACTTGCCTCCCGCTCCGGACATGTTTGGAGAAGGTTGAGGAGAAGGATGTGGACTTGGGCGTTGGAGCTCGAGTGCGCAAGAATGGATGAGCAAGGAGGAAGAAGGCGTGGGTAGAAAAAGGTTAAACCTTGTCCCCTTATAAGGGCGGCCGAAACTATGCGCCCCCACTAGCCTGGTAAAACTCGCTTATCCCCCAAGCACCGTAATTGATGGCGCGGTTGGGTTACCCACACCCGTATTGATGAGAATCCCGTAATAAGGGGGATGCGATCTCTGCTTTGACAAGACATGTCAAGAAACTGCCTCGCGTTATGTGCGAGGCTAGTTAAAGGAAACGGTTCGAATAATCACCGGGCCATGGCATAATGTCATGTTGCCGAAACGTGTCAGCAGATTAGATTTGTGGAAATATTATTCTCTCTACGGTGGTATGTGGAACTTATTTTGCAGGGTCGGACACTATCCTTGTATTCAAATTCTTCCGTGGTGTATTCGGAGGAGGAACCCACCTTGCAATGCCGAAGACAACACTGCATGCCGGACTCATCATCATTGAAGCCTGGTTCAGGGGCTACTGAGGGAGTCCTGGATTAGGGGGTCTCTGGATAGCCGGACTATATCCTTTGGTCGGACTGTTGGACTATGAAGATACAAGATTGAAGACTTCGTCCCGTGTCCGGATGGGACTCTACTTGGCGTGGAAGGCAAGCTAGGCAATAAGGATAAGTATATCTCCTCCTTTGTAACCGACCTTGTGTAACCCTAGCCCCCTCCGGTGTCTATATAAACCGGAGGGTTTTAGTCCGTAGGAAAACATACAATCATACCATAGGCTAGCTTCTAGGGTTTAGCCTCTCCGATCTCGTGGTAGATCAACTCTTGTACTACTCATATCATCAAGAATAAATCAAGCAGGACGTAGGGTTTTACCTCCATCAAGAGGGCCCGAACCTGGGTAAAACATCGTGTCCCCTGCCTCCTGTTACCATTCGCCTTAGACGCACAGTTCGGGACCCCCTACCCGAGATCCGCTGGTTTTGACACCGACAGCCACCCCCAAGAAGAAGCAGCTGCGCCATGCAGGGCCTCAGGCAAGCGGCGCCTCGTCAGGATCGGCGCCCGTGCCTGGGGCGCCTCTCTCCATCGCATAGGAAAGCGTTCCCAGCGCCCCTCTCAGGCAGGGCTCGGGGGCTCTCTTTTGGAGGGCCTCAGACTTTGCCAGCATCACGAGGGAGGCGCTTGGGCACCACTTGGAGGCGTGCTTCGCGGCATGTTTCCCTCAGGAGAACACAGGGCAAGGAGTGCCCACCATTCAGGAGTTCATCACCAAGACCACTCAGGAACTGCAAGACGCAAGGGCCATGCGCGTCGGCCGCCACTAACCAGGCGCAGCTACCCATCCAGGCGAGGATGCCGGGCTTCGCGTTTGCATCAACGTCCCAGGGCTCAACCGGGGGCGCCTCTCAGGAGCTTCTCTGGCCTTCGCGCGTGGGACACTATGAGGGCCCACCTCACAGCTATGTTCGCATGCCTTTTGGCCTGTCAAGTGTGGCGACCGTCTATCAACGCAACCTGCGGAGCATCCTGGCGGCTCAGGAGGCCAGGCACCACACCGTGCTGACGGAGATGAAGACGGTCCTCAAGGAACCCCCTGGACCCCCAGAGCCTCCCGAGGCTCAGGGCCCCGGTGGCTCATGAGGAGCAGCCCCTTCGCCGCACGCCTTCAGCTGCCCCAACCCTCCTTCATCAACAGAACCAGGTGACATTTTCCAAGTTCATTCTGCTGGGAGCGCCCCCAGGGCTGCATCATTCCCAGGCCGCGTGGGTCCGTCCCTGTGGCATGTATCTTTCCTTGTTTATGTCTTTAGCTTACCATGCTGGGGGCGCCCCTTGGCCTTCATCATCCCCAAGCCGCTCGGGCCGGACCCAGTGGCATGCATCTTCCCCGCATTTACTTAAGCTAGATTGCTTTCCATGCTTAATCTATCTATGACTATCACCTACTTGATTGTCACCCACCATGGGAGCCGCGCGCCAGTCATCTTTCTTTAGGACCCTTCGCGTGAGTAAGTTAAGCACGACGTCTGTGCTCGGGCCCGTCCCTGCAGCGTCAATAAATCCAGCGGCTGAGCTCTGTCTGGCGGGCCGGCCCCGCTCACGTCACCTCCTGGGGCCGTTGGTGCTTGGCTTTTTCACGCGATGGCCTCAGGAGATTTGTTCGGCACAGGTTGTCTAACCACCTCGTAGGACCAAGACAGCAAACAAGAATCAAGACCAGGCACAACCCGCCTTGAGGTAGGGCCTCGTGAGTCCTGCGCTGGCTCACGAGTGCCCAGATACACCTCGTCTAGCCCTGCTGTGCAAGCCACGTGTCAGGGCGGGGCTGTATACGCCCCGAGGGCTCTCCATAGTAGGGAGTCCCCCTCCCACGCCCCAGTGGAAGCACCATGCTCCGTGATGGCCGTTGACACTCTCGAGGAGTGGCTATGGCCGTGCACAAGCGGAAGCACTACACTCCGTGCTGGTGATAAACAACTTAGGGCGCCCCACGGCCGTACCAACCTCAGGGATCCCCATAGCTCAGTGTCCGGCCTCACGGCAACGCCTCCCATTGGGAGAGCCGCGCGAGGGGGCTGGGCATGGGGGCTGCGCTTGGGTCACACCAAGTGTACGCCACCCAACCAGGTCCCCTAGCCCTGGTCGTCGCACGCCTCTCCCGAGCCGAGCCTCGGTGAGGGCAAAGGTATGGAGAATGTTTGCACGTCAAGGGGGACTCCCGAGCATCGCGACTCAGGAGCCTAACTGGTCACGTAGCCCCTCACTCCTTGGTCCGTGCTGGTTTCCGGTCAGCCCAATGACGGTTGAGGTATGCGCGGGGCCGGGCTTTGCCTACGTAGAACATTAACCTATCCTCGCGTATCCTTCCTATAGGCTGTTTGAGCGTCAAGGGGGACTCCTGAGCATCGCGACTTAGGAGCCTAACTGGTCACGTAGCCCCTCACTCCTTGGTCCGTCCTGGTTTCCGGTCGGCCCAACGGCGGTTGAGGTATGCGAGGGGCCGGGCTTTGCCGATTTTGAACACAAATCAAATAGGAAGAAAATCGCAAAATCTCAAAGCAAATATTACAAGACATATTGTTCTCACAATATCAAACGCGAGTTTAATGCCTCCATGAGGCATGGTGCATGTTGCAGGAATAAAGCAGAAAAGCAGCCGCAAGTCACCCCTGGGCACCGCAGGCACCTGCAAAAGGTGCCCCCTCCTGGGTAGTGTCGCCTTCACCTGCATCACCGGTCGAGGGCGTGGGGGCAAATGTGTCGAACTTCTTCAGCAGGGCCTCCACTTGACCCTTCACGGCTGCGGCGGCAGCTGCGCATTGTTCATCAGCTACAGGCTCCAGCAGCTCGTAAAGACGAGCGCTGGGGTCATGAAGGTGCAGGTGGCTGAAGACCCGCGTCAGCGCGGCTGAGGAAAGGACGCGAGCCTCTACCTCGGCCATCGGACCGATGCCCTCCACGACTTCCTCGAGCGCCTTCACCAAGAAGGGAAGCAGCTAAGCAGGGCCATCCTCGTCGGTGGTCAGCGGCCTCTGCAAGCCCTTCTTATATAGTGTCTTCAGCGCCATGCGGGACCTCTCCTTGAGGAGCGAGAAGGCCATGCGGTCTTCAGCTAGGACCTTCGCCTTGGCGTCAAGGTCGGCCTCCTTCGCCTTCGCCTTCCGCTCCTACTCCTCCAGTCGGCTGTGCTCCGCTGCCTGCGCCTTCGCCAGCTCTCCTAGCTCGGCGTCGCAGCCCTTGATGGCGTCCTCCCGGGATTTCATCTCCTCCTCCTTCGCCTGGCGGCCACGTGCTTCTTCCGCATGCTGGTCGCGCATGCCCTTCAGCTTGTCCTCCAGCTCTCGGCAATGGCCGCAGGCGGCCTCGCCGTGCTTCAATGCTGCCTCGCAATCGGCCGCAGCTTTAGCGGCGGCCTGCTTCTCCTTCTCGGAGGCCACCGCGGCCTAGCTTAGCGACGCTCGAACCGCCGAGTCAGAGTGAAGCCAGCCAGAGGCCAGCTCCAGGTGCCCGGCTACCAGGCGCGGGTCCGTGCCCTGGAGATCTTCCTGCAGCTGGGCCATCTATGAAAGGGCACGCTCCAAGACAACAGAGGAAGCAGAAGAACCTGGGGCCAGGGGTGCGACAGGAGAAGGGGGCGACGTTGTCACCAGAGCCTGGGAGATCAAGGGCTCCTGAGCCTTCGGAACCTCATCAGCCGTGCCGGGCACCGGCACCTCCTGAGCCAGTGGTGCTTCGGGGGCTGACTCTTCTCGAGGATGCTCCACCGGGCCTCGCAAGGACGATCGGGCTGGAGAAGCATGAGCACCATCCCCACCTTTTCTCATGGAGAAGGGCGCGGTCGCAGGAGGCGACACGGACTCAAACGGCACCACCTCGCTCCCCCTTCTCCTCTTCACCGCAGACGACAGCCTGGTTGCACAGAAAGGAAAGAGAGTCAGAAACGAGCATCAACAACAGGAAGAAGGCGAGGCGGGGCACTTACTGGTCCATAGCAATGTAGTCCACCTTCCGCTTGGTGAGCTTGAAGCCTGAGAGTGTCGCGACTCGAGGCGCGGGCGCACCAGCCCCAGAAGCTGAAGCAGGAGCAGCAGTTGAACCAGAAGCGGCTCCAGCCAGTGCCGGAGCAGTAGTAGAATCTTGGGGGATCAGCGCCGACCCGCTCCTCGTCGGGATCACGGCCAGTTCCTCCTTCTCCTGGGAAGCGTCGGCCTCGTCATCGTCGGGGAAGGCGTGGAGGATGCTAGCCTTACTCAGGGGGGAGGTCTCCCCCATCCCTTCGGGGGTTACCTCCGAGTCTTCCTCCTCTTCTTCTTCCTCCCCGTGGGACTTGCCAGAAGACAGATCCACTGGCTTCGGCGCCATAGGGGCCCCGGTGAGCACCGGGGGCACCAGTCCACGCCCGTTAAAGGTCGACTTGGAGGCCACGATCAGCGCACTGTCCTTGTGGCGGAACAAGGGAATAAAGACATTCGGAGGATACTCACGATCGTCCCCAACCAGGAGGCGGAGAGCTGCGGTCAGCTCCTCATCGAACAAGGCCTCCAAGCTCAAGTGGACCTTGTCCTCTTCATCCCCAAGTTCCCACAAGGGGCGTGTGCGGGCTTGAAGCGGGGCCACGCGCAGCGCCAGGAATTCCCTTAGGAGCATGGCCCCTGTAATCTTCGCCGCCTTCGCGTTGCCGGGCTTCAGGTCGGACTTCATCTGCTCCAGCACCAACGCCGCTCGCTCGTCGGTGAGCTTCGCGCAGGACCAGCCCTTGTCGCCCTGGGGCCTCTCCGTCGGCAGTGCCAAGCGCGGGTGGACGCACTTGGCGCCCATCATGACCCATTAGGACCTGAGGTTGTCGGCCTTTTTCCCGATGTTTGAGATCAAGTTGGCCTTGCCGGCCGCGATGAAATTGGCGCACCCGGAGATATGGCCCTCGCTGGCACGGAGGAAGAAGAAATAGCGCAGCAGAGCCACGCACGACATCATGCCTAGATACGCCTCAGAATAGTAGGCGAAGATGGACAAGAGAAGGATGGAGTTGGGATGGAGATGCAGCGCTTGCAGTCCGAAGTGATCAAGGACCTCGTAAAAGAAGTCAGAGAAGGGGGGAACCAGCCCGGCGGTGATGCTGCTCGTGAAGAAGGGGTAGAAGGTGCTTCCCTCGGGCTCAGGCGCGTGGAGCTGGCCCGGAGTCCAGTCTTCCCCTTCTTGTTGCTTTCCACCACCGTCAGCAAGCGCATGGCGGCGAGGCTCTTCTCCGAGACATTGGGTGCATCGAGAGCCATCTCATACCAAGCCGGCGACGAGGCGGGCTTGACCCTCCGGGGTGCCATTGGTCGCTGATGCAGGAAAGGATGGGAGCAGATCTGAAGATTTCAGAAGCGAGGAGCAAGAAAGGGGATCTGAGCAAGGCGATAGGAAACAGTGAAGGCGAACTCTGCCTACGCTAGACTTTTGACAGTCGGGCAGTTGCCAAGGCAACATGGGGAAGCGGAGACGCCCACGTCCAATCAACCGCCATGCGTCGACCAAGGCCGCGGCCTATTGTGGCCTGCGGCACTCCGCACTTGACCTTTGGCTTCGCCTCGAAGCCAAGCCCGAGCGCGCCTTGGGCCCGGGGGCTACTATCGGTGTTCTGGGAACGGGGGTCCCCAGACTTGCCTGCATGCGGCCCACGGCGTGGCTTTGCTAGCAGGCCTGTACATCCCATCTTCATCAACAAGGAATCAAGACCCTCGGAGGGCCCAAGCCTCGAGAGGCCGACGACACAAGACCTCCTCAGGAGCAGCCTCACCAGGCTGGCTCATGAGGGGCGTAGAGTTCAAGGCCAGGCAAACCTCGCGAGGTTCTCGTGACGTGAGCCATGACGATCGAGACCAGGCGGGCGCCAGCGCGCGCAGCATCCTTGTTTCCTCTTTGGTGCTAAGGGGGCAAGTGCAGGCGTGGAGTACCGAGACATCAAGCAAAGGTTTCCATATTGGTGCAACGAGACCAAGACCATAAGGACGGCAAGACGGAGGTCACCATGGAGCCCAAGACGGCGTCACCACTAGAGCCTTTGGCAGGCGAAGACTGCTTTTGTCAGGATATCTTGTACTAGCTGCCCCCTTCGAATTGGCCGTTGTTGGTTCCCTTTCCGCTCAATATTTGGGGAGAGGACCAAGGCCACTATAAATAAGACTAGCTACCACCACAGCTAGGGGACCGGATATGAGATCGGAGCCACCACATCCTTGGCCACACATCCACTGAGCACAAGAACACCTCAACCTCAGGAGGCTGTTCTTCCCCTTGTACTGTTCATCATCAACCCAAGAGGCAATCCACCACCACCACACTGGAGTAGGGTATTACACCACAATAGTGGCCCGAACCAGTATAAATCTTGTGTCCTTTGTGTTGCGAGTTCGTCGAGTTAGTTTGTAAGATCTTAGCCAAGCTAGGACGTGGATCGGTAGGGGGGAAATCTTCGCGTGCACCCCAGTGTTCGAACCTTAAAGGTTTTGCCGGAACCCGTGATCCGACACTAATGTCGGAGAAGTTTGAGATGTCTATGATGAGTGAACTCAAGTTCTTTCTTGGTTTGCAAATCAAGCAAACTAAGGAGGGTACCTTTGTTTCCCAAACAAAGTATACCAAGGACTTATTCAAGAAGTTCAACATGCAAGAAAGCAAGGTTATGAAAACACCCATGCCTACTAGTGGACATCTTGACTTGAAAAATGATGGCAAACCGGTTGACCAAAAGGTTTATTGCTCTATTTATTGGTTCATTATTATATCTATGTGCCTCCCGTCCAGATATTATGCTAAGTGTGTGCATGTGTGCACGATATCAAGTGTCCCCTAAGCAATATCATCTTAAGGCTATGAAAAGGATAGTGAGATACTTAATTCATCACCAAACTTTGGCATTTGGTATCCTAAGAGGTCTTCTTTTGATCTTGTTGGCTAATCCGATTCGGACTATCCCGGTGACAAGGTTGATAGAAAGTCCACTTCGGGTACTGGTCAATTTCTTGGTAGATCTCCTATGTCTTGGTCCTCCAAGAAACAAAACTCGGTATCCTTATCCACCGCCGAAGCAGAATACACTGTCGCCGATTCATGTTGTACTCAATTACTTTGGATGACCCAAACTCTTAAAGATTATGAGATATATGTGAAACATGTTCCATTGCTTTGTGATAATGAAAGTGCCATTCAGATCGCTCACAATCCCGTGCAACGTTCTCGAACTAAGCATATTGAAGTTCGTCATCATTTCATTCGAGATCATGTTGCTAAAGGAGACATCAATCTTAAACATGTTCGTACTAATAAGTAATTTGCGGATATATTCACCAAACCGCTTGATGAGAAAGTATTTTTCCATTTGAGATGAGAATTGAATATCATTGATGCCTCAAACTTGGAGTAGAAACTCCATTTGGATACATGCAAGGCATGAGCCTTTGACTAATCCTTGATATTTTTCTTATGATGATCATATGTCTCGGATCTATACTTGTACCCTTGCATGTTATCTAACCCTTGTAGGTACTTGGATGAGCCAAAATATATGAGATTGCAACTCACTCACATCTTGAGCAATCTCTACATCACCAAGTCTCTACATTATGGTGGTTGAAGAAAAGGAAGCATGAATCCTTTCAACATATCCTTTGACAATTTCAATATATCAAATTTCATTTGGTATCAAATTTCATGATTGTCATTTTGGATACACAAGTGCTCTTCCTTGCAAAACTAACCCATGTAGGTAGATGAACTCAAACTACAAGTGGTGCTCCCAACTCTTGATGAGCTACATCAACCATGAGCATCCCACACAAGTTCAACTACATGATCAAGATCAACACCACCCAAGGTATGTTGTTCCATCTTAGAGAAGATTTACCCCAAGACATGGGTCAAAGCAGCTCAACAAGATGTGAATACATCAACAACGCTTTAACGAAAAATGGTAACCCCATTTTGGGCTTAAACGATGAGTATGACCTACGATCAAGTGTTCTCACCTGACTCCTCAGTCAATATACTCTAACATAGGTGACTTTGTCGCCGACCCTTTCTAGATGAAGTTCTCTAGTGTTTCTTTGTGTTCTAGCATTTGTTTCTTGCTTGTTTGTTCCCGTTTCAAAAAAAACTTCATCTAGACTTCATTTATCTTTGTCAGTTATTTTCTGCATTCTTTGAACCTAATTCATTGCAAATCCTTTAGTTAATTCCTTGCAAATCCTTGTGAGATCTTATTTGCCAAGTGAGCTGAGATGACAAAATATTTCCGCTGTATTGTACTTGGCCTCACCAACTTCTGCCTATCGGCTAGACTAAACTGCAATAATACATTGCAAACTGTTCATCGGTACAATCGACAACAAACCCGGTCTAACCGATATGCATCATCCGTGACATCTACAACTCGGTGTCACCGATGAAAATGACTCGGCGTTACCGATTTCACTACTGACAAAATATTTTGCCATTACAATTGTCATTTCTTTTCCAGCTCCACTCGATGATTCTTATCCTCTACTAGCATCTTAAATTACATGCTGCTTTGTAATGTAACTCAAGGACCTAACCTATTTGACTCATGCTCCAGAAGATCCCCTCTTGAAGTTGATGTCAAAGGGGGAGAGAGAGCACATCAAAGCTTATCACATAAGAGAGAAAGCACATCTTAGCTTCTCGAGATGCTTATTAACCATAGAGGAGAGAAGTCACATGTCTTTAAGAGGGGAAAGCCAAGCTAGTAGATGTTATGATTGCTTTGCTCTAATTTTCCTTTGTTCTGATTTTCCTTTGTTCTAATTTTTTGATTTTCTCTTACCCTACCTTCTGCCATTATCCAATATCAGATTCAGGGGGAGAAAGAGTTCATACCGAAGGTAAGAAAACCTTTGGAATTCTTTGCACATCTTTAATCCTTGTGGACATGTATATATCCAAATAGAGTATTAAGTGCACACTTACTACATGTCATGCCAATCTTGGTACTCTTGTGGTTTTCTCAATTTGCTCTGATTAGTAGGTGTTCTTGTGTTATCTAACCCTATTTTCTCAAGTTCACCTCCTCCAAAGCCAACTCAAGACCACAAGGTAAGTATATGCATCACACTCATGTGCATGACGATCTCTTGCTGATGTATATATTGTTTGCGAGAAGGACTCATGAACATGGATGTACATTTCCTATATTTACATCATTTGCTCCGATGCATATAGCCAAGATACATGTAACACATTGCTTTCTCTGACAGGCTTATGCATTCACATGCTCTTACATACTATCTTTACATGATTGCATACATGTAGGGGGAGCCTATGCATGTTACATGTCTTTCCAAAGGTTTATTTATTATTCTTCATATCTTTATCTAAAGCTTTGATGTGTGTTGTCATCAATTACCAAACAGGGGGAGATTGAAAGCACAAGTGCTCCGTGGGTGATTTTGGTAATTAATGTCACATATCTCTTGTTGGACTAATCATTCATCCAGTATATTTCAGAGAGTTCAACAAAGGCGTGGCATGGACAATAGGATGTGGAACCCCTTCAAGATGCTAAGGACAAAGGTTGGCAAAAGCTCAAGACTCTTCATTTCTATTTTTGTGATCCAAGATCACATTGAGTCCATAGGAAAGCCAATACTATTAAAAGGGGATGAGGTGTTGCTTAATGATCTACTTGCTCAAAGTGCTTAGTGATATGCTCCAAAGCCCCCAACCACTTTCTCAAATCCAAATATGTCCTAAAACTAAAGTCAAACTCGGCCCCACCGATTTGATTCATCGGCACCACCGAGTTCACTTGGCGTAGCCACTGCCAAAAAACCCTAATCAGTTTGGTCTCACCGATGGGATCTCAGTCTCACCGAGATGGCCTTGCAAACTTTGTTGCCTTTTGCAATTATTTCGGTCTCACCGAGATATGCAGTTGCTGCCACCGGGTTTGTCTGACCAACTCTCTGTTTGCTTATTACTGAAATCGGTCTCACCTAGTTTAGGTAATCGATCAAACTGAGATAAGGTTTTGACCTAACCCTAGCATATCAGTCCCACCGAGTTGATCATGTCGGTCCCATCGAGAATCCTAACGTTCACATTTTGAACTGAATCAGTCTCACCGAGTTTACTTATTCGGTCTGACCGAGTTGGGTCAAATGTGTGTAGCGGTTAGATTTTGTGTGTAGGCTATATATACCCCTCCACTCCCTTCTTTATTAAAGAGAGAGCCATCATAACGTGCCTAGACTTCCACTACTCATTTTCTGAGAGAGAACCACCTACTTATGTGTTGAGACCAATACATTCCAATCAAACCACAAGAATCTTGATCTCTAGCCTTCCCCAAGTTGCTTTCCACTCAAATCATCTTTCCACCATAGCCAAATCCGTGAGATAAAGTTGACTATTGGGGAGTGACGACCCACAAGTATAGGGGATCTATCATAGTCCTTTCGATAAGTAAGAGTCTCAAACCCATGAGGAGCAGAAGGAAATGACAAGCGGTTTTCAGTAAGGTATTCTCTGCAAGCACTGAAATTATCTGTAACAGATAGTTTTGTGATAAGGTAATTTGTAACGGGTAACAAGTAACAAAAGTAAACAAGGTGCAGCAAGGTGGCCCAATCCTTTTTGTAGCAAAGGACAAGCCTGGAAAAACTCTTATATAAAGGAAAGCGCTCCCGAGGACACATGGGAATATCGTCAAGCTAGTTTTCTTCACGCTCATATGATTCGCGTTCGTTACTTTGATAATTTGATATGTGGGTGGACCAGTGCTTGGGTACTTCCCTTCCTTGGACAAGCATTCCACTTATGATTAACCCCTCTTGCAAGCATCCGCAACTACAAAAGAAGTATTAAGGTAAACCTAACGATAGCATGAAACATATGGATCCAAATCAGCCCCTTACGAAGCAACGCATAAACTAGGGTTTAAGCTTCTGTCACTCTAGCAACCCATCATCTACTTATTACTTCCCAATGCCTTCCTCTAGGCCCAAACAATGGTGAAGTGTCATGTAGTCGACGTTCACATAACACCACTAGAGGAAAGACAACATACATCTCATCAAAATATCAAACGAATACCAAATTCACATGACTACTTATAGCAAGACTTCTCCCATGTCCTCAGGAACAAATGAAACTACTCACAAATCATATTCATGTTCATAATCAGAGGGTATTAATATGCATAAAGGATCTAAACATATAATCTTCCACCAAATAAACCAACTAGCATCAACTACAAGGAGTAATCAACACTACTAGCAACCCACAGGTACCAATCTGAGGTTTTGAGACAAAGATCGGATACAAGAGATGAACTAGGGTTTGAGAGGAGATGGTGCTGGTGAAGATGTTGATGGAGATTGACCCCTCCCGATGAGAGGATCGATGGTGATGACAATGGTGACGATTTCCCCCTCCCGGAGGGATGTTTCCCCGGCAGAACAGCTTCACCGGAGCCCTAGATTGGTTCCGCCTCGAGACGGTGGCGCTTCGTCCCGAAAGCTTCCTCCTGATTTTTTCCAGGGCGAAAGACTTCATATAGCAAAAGATGGGCACCGGAGGCCTGCCAGGGGGCCCATGAGGCAGGGGGCGCGCCCAGGGGGTAGGGCGCGCCCCCCACCCTCGTGGACGGTGGGTGGCCCCCCTTTGGTGCTTTCTTTGCCCAATATTTTTTATATATTCCAAAAATGGCTTTCGTGTAGTTTCATGACTTTTGTAGTTACGCAGAATAGGTCTCTAATATTTGCTCCTTTTCCAGCCCAGAATTCCAGCTGCCGGTATTCTCCCTCTTCATGTAAACCTTGTAAAATAAGAGAGAAAAGGCATAAGTACTGTGACATAATGTGTAATAACAGCCCATAATGCAATGAATATCGATATAAAAGCATGATGCAAAATGGACGTATCAACTCCCCCAAGCTTAGACCTCGCTTGTCCTCAAGCGGAAGCCGATAACGAAAAATATGTCCACATGTTTAGAGATAGAGGTGTCGATAAAATAAAATACGGACATGAGGGCATCATGATCATTCTTATAACAACAACATATATATAGTGTCATATGATTTCTTATGCTAAAGTAACAATCTATTCACAATGTCAACTATGAATCAGAAACTTCATTGAAAACTAACAAACTATGATCTCGGTCATTGAAGCAATTGCAATTTATCATAACATCAGAAAGAGTCAATATAAGAGCTTTTCAGCAAGTCCACATACTCAACTATCATTTAGTCTTTCACAATTGCTAACAGTCACCTAATACTTATGGGTATGGAGTTTTAATCAGACACAGAGAAAGATAGGGGCTTATAGTGTTTCCTCCCAACCTTTTACCTCAAGGGTAATGTCAACAATAATAGTTTATGATAACTTAGATCCAATTGGATATATATCAGGATCTTTCCAACACAATGTGTTTGCCAAAGGATAATGTGTAAAAAGGAAAGGTGAAGATCACCATGACTCTTACATAAGGCATAAGCCAAAAATAAAAGATAGGCCCTTCACAGAGGGAAGCAGAGGTTGTCATGTGCTTTTATGGTTGGATGCACAAAATCTTAATGCAAAACAACGTCACTTTATATTGCCACTTCTGATAGGGACCTTTATTATGCAGTCAGTCGCTTTTATTGCTTCCATATCACAAGATCGTATAAAGCTTATTTTCTCCACACTAATAGATCATACATATTTAGAGAGCAATTTTTATTGCATGCAACAATGACAACTTACTTGAAGGATCTTACTCAATCCATAGGTAGATATGGTGGACTCTCATGGCAAAACCGGGTTTAAGGATATTTGGAAGCACAAGTAGTATCTCTACTTGGTGCAAAGAATATGGCTAGCATGAGGGGGAAAGGCAAGCTCAACATGTTGGATGATCCATGACAATATACTTTATTCCGGATATAGGAAAACACAACCCATTACGTTGTCTTCCTTGTCCAACATCAACTTTTTAGCATGTCATATTTTAATGAGTGCTCACAATCATAAAAGATGTCCAAGATAGTATATTTATATGTGAAAACCTCTCTTTCTTTATTACTTCCTATTAATTGCAATGATGACCAAAACTATGTTTTTCAACTCTCAACAACTTTTATTCATCATACTTTTTATATGTGAAGTCATTACTCTCCATAAGATCAATATGATCTCTTTATTTCTTTTTATTTTTTCTTTTATTCCCTCAAGATCATAGCAAGATAACCAAGCCCTCGACTCAAGACTAATCTTTATTATATATAACTCACAGACTCGATTATATAGAAGGATCATAAAGCAAAACTCAAAGCTAGATCATACTAAAACTTTATTCTACTAGATCAAGATATTACCAAAAGGATCGAACTAAGAAAAATGGTAAAGATAGGAGTGTGATGGTGATACGATACCGGGGCACCTCCCCCAAGCTTGGCAGTTGCCAAGGGGAGTGCCCATACCCATGTGTTTATGTCTCTTTCCTCGGAGGTGGTGATGATAGAGTTGTTGATGATGCAGGCTTGCCGTCCATCTTCCAAGGCATAGGCTCACCATCATAAAAGGATGATCGAGTCTCTGGGATCCTCAAATCTGCAGCCAAACTCATCCTCTTGAATCTATATTCATACTCACAGTTTTGGTTTTACATGTCATAGATCTAGGCTTGGAGGTGCTCGATTTTCTCGTGAAGCTTGAAGATGGTTTCCCCAATGTTCATGGCATCTAGCTTGTGGTTGCTGGTGAACTCCGCGATCATAATGTGGTTGGCGTCGAGTCCTCGTTCCACCATCTCCTGACACTTGAAAACTTGTTTCTCCATTGCTTCGAGTCTTGTCTCCATGCTTCCGCTCCTCCTTGGTCCCTCAACATCGCAGATGTGTAGCAACCCCTCACGCATCCCAATGGTTTGAGGGTGTTGCAGCACCTCTTCAAGGTAGGGGTTGATGACCTTCTCAAAGAACTTGTCCTTGGAGGCACTTGAAGACGTCATGGCGATCTAGATCTGTCAGAAAAACAACTCGAAACAAAAACATGAGATATTTGTGTGGTACGGTTGTCAAAACCTTCGGGAGATTATATAATAAATTTTTACTAGCCAAAAGAATTATCGTGCAAGAAAATGGAGTCCGGAGGGCACACGAGGTGCCCACGAGGCAGGGCAGCGTGCCCAGGGGGGTAGGGCACGCCCTCCACCCTCGTGGACGCCTCGTGTCCTTCCCGGAATACCTCTTATTTTCCTATTTTCTTAAATGTTCCAAAACGGAGAAAAAATGCTATTAGAACTGTTTTGGAGGCGGTTTACTTACCGTACCACATACCTATTCCTTTTCGGAGCCTGAAACGCTCTAGAAAGTGTCCCTTATGTATTCCTCCGGGGTTACGGTTTCAATAACATTAGTTTCAACATTTATGGGATTACCTGAGATATAATGTTTGATTCTTTGACCGTTCACCACCTTCGGATTTGTGCCTTCGAAGTTGTTGATTTTTATGGCACCGGAACGATAGACCTCCTCGATAACGTAAGGACCTTCCCATTTAGAGAGAAGTTTTCCTGCAAAAAATCTTAAACGAGAGTTGTATAACAAAACATAATCACCTACATTAAACTCACGCTTTTGTATCCTTTTGTCATGCCATATTTTAACTTTTTCTTTAAACAGTTTGGCATTCTCATAGGCCTGGGTTCTCCACTCATCAAGAGAGCTGATGTCAAATAGTCTCTTCTCACCGGGTTTGAAATCATAATTGAGCTCCTTAATGGCCCAGTATGCCTTATGTTCTAGTTCGAGAGGTAAGTGACATGCTTTTCCATAAACCATTTTATATGGAGACATACCCATAGGATTTTATATGCAGTTATATAGGCCCATAATGCATCATCAAGTTTCTTAGACCAATTCTTTCTAGATCTATTAACAGTCTTTTGCAAAATTAATTTAAGCTCTATATTACTCAGTTCTACTTGACCACTAGACTATGGGTGGTATGGGGATGCAATTCTATGATTAACATCATACTTAGCAAGCATTTTATGAAAAGCGCCATGAATAAAATGTGAACCACCATCAGTCATTAAATATCTAGGGACTCCAAACCTCGGAAAAATAACTTCTTTAAGCATATTAATAGAGGTGTTATGATCAACACTACTAGTTGGAATGGCTTCTACCCACTTAGTAACGTAATCAACAACTAAAATATGTGTATACCCATTAGAGGAAGGAAATGGTCCCATATAATCAAAGTCCCAAACATCAAATGGTTCAATAACAAGTGAATAATTCATAAGCATTTCTTGACGTCTACTAATATTACCAATTCTTTGACATTCATCACAAGACATCACAAACTTACGGGCATCTTTGAAGAGAGTATGCCAATAAAAACCGGATTGCAATACCTTATGTGCAGTTCTATCTCCAGCGTGGTGTCCTCCATAAGCCTTGGAGTGACATTTGCGTAGGATCTGTTCCTGTTCATGCTAGGTACAGAACATCTAATAACACCATCTACTCCTTCTTTATAAAGGTGTGGGTCATCCCAGAAGTAATGTCTTAAATCATAGAAGAACTTTTTCTTTTGCTGGTATGTGAAACTAGGTGGTATAAATTTAGCAACAATGTAATTAGCATAATCAGCATACCATGGAGCAGTACGAGAAGCATTTATGATAGCTAATTGTTCATCGGGGAAGCTATCATCAATAGGTAGTGGGTCATCAAGAACATTCTCTAATCTAGACAAGTTGTCTGCAACGGGGTTCTCCGCCCCCTTTCTATCAATAATATGCAAATCAAATTCTTGTAGCAAGAGAACCCATCTAATAAGTCTAGGTTTAGCATCTTTCTTTTCCATAAGATATTTAATAGCAGCATGATCGGTGTGAACAGTTACTTTGGAATCAACAATATAAGGTCTGAATTTATCACAAGCAAATACACTGCTAAAAATTCCTTTTCAGTAGTAGCATAATTTCTCTGGGAACTATTTAGAGTTTTACTAGCATATTGGATAACATTTAATTTCTTATCAACTCTTTGTCCTAGAACAACACCTACAGCATAATCACTAGCATCACCCATAATTTCAAAGGGTAAATTCCAATCAGGTGGCTGAACAATAGGTGCAGAAATCAAGGCTTACTTAAGTATTTCAAATGCTTCTACACAATCATCATCAAAGACAAAAGGAACATCTTTTTGTAAGAGATTAGTCAGAGGACTAGAGATTTTTGAGAAGTCTTTAATGAACCTCCTATAAAAACCAGTATGACCAAGGAAACTTCTTATACCTTTAATGTCCTTGGGACATGACATCTTTTCAATAGCATCAACTTTAGCTTTATCAACTTCAATACCTCTTTCAGAAACTTTATGCCCCAAGACAATACCTTCATTAACCATAAAGTGGAACTTCTCCCAATTCAAGACAAGATTATTTTCTTCACATCTCTGCAAAACTCGATGAAGGTTGCTTAAGAAATCATCAAAAGAAGTTCCATACACGGAAAAATCATCCATGAAAACCTCAACAATCTTTTCACAAAAGTCAGAGAAGATAGCAGTCATACATCTTTGAAAGGTAGCAGGTGCATTACGTAAACCAAAAGGCATACATCTATAAGCAAAGGTACCGAAAGGGCAAGTAAAAGTGGTCTTTTCCTGATCCTCTTTAGACACAGGTATTTGAGAGAAACCAGAATAACCATCTAGAAAGCAAAACTGTGTATGTTTAGATAATCTTTCTAGCATTTGATTAATAAAAGGTAAAGGGTAATGATATTTTCTAGTAGCTTTATTTAATTTGCGGAAGTCAATTACCATTCTATAACCTGTAACAATTCTTTGTGGGATCAATTCATCTTTATCATTAGGGACAACAGTAATACCTCCCTTCTTAGGGCCACAATGGGCAAGACTTACCCACTGGCTATCAGCAATGGGATAAATTATACCTGCCTCTAGAAGCTTTAGTATTTCATTTCTTACCACTTCATTCATCTTAGGATTTATCCGCCGTTGGTGATCAACAACTGGTTTAGCGTCTTTCTCCAATTTTATTTTGTGCTGGCATAGAGTGGGACTAATGCCCTAAAGATCATCAAGAGTATACCCAATAGCAGCACGGTGCTTCTTCAGAGTTTTCAATAATCTCTCTTCTTCCTACTCTGAAAGGTTAGCACTAATAATAACAGGATATATCTTATTTTCATCAAGATAAGCATATTTAAGAGTATCGGGTAATGGTTTAAGCTCAAACACGGGATCACCCTTGGGTGGAGGAGGATCCCCTAGGATTTCAATAGGCAAGTTGTGTTTCAAAATAGGTCCCTGTTTAAAGAATACTTCATCGATTTCCCTTCTTCCATTCATAAATATATCATTTTCATGGTGTAGCAAATATTGTTCTAAAGGATCATTAGGAGGCACAACAATAGAAGCAAGACCAATAATTTCATCTTTACTAGGCAATTCTTTATCATGGGGTTGTCTACGAAATTTAGCAAAATTAAATTCATGAGACATATCCCCTAACCCAACAGAAACAATATCCTTTTTGCAGTCTATCTTAGCATTAACAGTATTAAAGAAGGGTCTACCAAATATAATGGGACAAAAGTTATCTTGTGGGGAAGCAAGAACAAGAAAATCAGTAGGATATTTAATTTTCCCAGACAAGACTTCAACATTGATACGTCTCCAACGTATCTATAATTTTTGATTGTTCCATGCTATTATATTATCTGTTTTGGATGTTAATGGGCTTATTTATACACTTCTATATTATTTTTGGGACTAACCTACTAACCCAAGGCCCAGTGCAAATTGCTGTTTCTTTGCCTATTTCAGTGTTCCACAGAAAAGGAATATCAAATGGAATCCAAACGGAATAAAACCTTTGGGTGAGTTATTTTTGGAACAAACGTGATCCAGGGGACTTGGAGTGGACGTCAAGAAATCAACGAGGAGGCCACGAGGCAGGGAGGTGCGCCTGCCCCCTGGGCGCGCCCCCACCCTCGTGGGCCCCTCCACTACAAAAAAATACACTTCCGTGATGATACGTGTTTGTCACAGTAGGTCGCGTTTTCTGTCATGCATGTACATCCATGACAAATTTACGACAGAATCAAGATAGTCATACATGTGCTGTCGTAGAAGTGTTCCATGACATTGCCAAAATTATCATCACAGAAGTGTCCACTTCCATGACGATAAATCGCGCGTCACAAAAGTGCTTTCGTCAAGGGTGACTGACACGTGGCATCCACCGTAACGGAACACCGTTAAGCTATCGAGTCGGGTTTTGGATCCGACAACCCATTAACAGCCCCGACCAATGGGGATTTTCCACGTGTAAAATCATCATTGGCTGCAGGAAACACATGTCGGCTCACCGTTGGGACAGATGTCATCCGCTCATTGGACCGAAGGCGCCTATGATACGGCGACACGTGGCACGGCCCAACAGAGGCCCATTCCTGTGAAAAGGCCGGCCCGTTTGACTTGGTCAAAAGGTGGCGGCCGGCCCACGGAAAGCCTGTTAACGGCCTATTCGCATATAGCCCATTTACAGCCCGCTAACCCAGGGCCCGTTATGCCCTATCCGAATTAGGCCCACTAGCGTCATCTGGGCCATCCAATATGATTCAGCCCGTTTTAACTTCCAGCCCATGTGTGGCCCATGACTTCTTTCGGCCCATATGAGGACCTTTGTAACTCTTGGCCCATTAACGGCCCATGGTGAAACTGGCCCGTAATGAACAGTGTATAACTTTATACCCATTAACGGCCCGTTATTCCATTGGGCCGTTTCTAGCCCAAGTTATCTTTTGGCCTTCTCAGGGCCCATTGATTCTTGGGCTCATTTGCAGCATTCGGAATCATACGACCCGTTACTGTCATTTTCTGCTTGTGGGCCAAATTCAGCCCGTCGTTACAGTCGGCCCGTTTGCGGACCGTTAATACGTTGGGCCGTTTTCATGTAAAAAAAACCCATTGGGTTGTTTTCATAGAGTTATCAAATACGGCCTATTAATGGCCCGTTATGGTCCACGAATAGTACGACCCATGATTGGCAAAATGATGATACGCCCCATAGAAGGCCCGTGGATCCTGCGGCCCGTATGAGGCCCATGGATAGTACGGCCCGTAGAAGGCCCATGGATCGTATGGCCCGTTGAAGGCCCATGGACCCTACGGCCCGTAGAAGGCCCATGGACCCTAAGGCCCGTATAGAAGGCCGATGGATCATCCGGCCTATAGGAGGCCCATGGTTACAACCGTCCGTGTGTTGCGATGATTATTTTGGCCTAGTTACCAAAAATAGGCTATTGTGGCCACTAGAAAAAAACAGAAAAAGAACTGGAGTGACTACAAGCAAACAACTAAACAAGACAATAAGGAAATAAATAAGCAAGCAATTAACGCTAGCTATTACCGCTATTACACATGTTACATCCACTGGGCATCAAAGTTCACCACCAGTGCAATATAGGGAACAAAACAACATATTACATACACTAGCTATCAAAATTGGCCACCAGTGCAAATAAATGCGGCAGCAAAACAAGAGCATAACTGAAACAACTTCAGAAGAGCTCAAGAAACGTTATCCTGGGTATCCACCATGCTGGCAATAAGCTTAGCAAGGTGATTAGCTTTGTCCTGTTTGGCACTAAAATCCTCCAACGCTTGCTGTTGCACCAGAAAGTATGCATCTGAATGCTCCAGGGACTTTCGCAGTCCTTCCGCTTCTTGTCGCAGCATAACTGATCGATGTCTTTCAGCTTGAAGTTGAGACTCAAGAAACCAAACTTATTCAGACAGTGAGTTTGAATAGCTTGTGCAAGCGGTAGTGGCCAGTAACTCGAACACTAAACTAAGACAGGACTTTGGGGTTGTCTCGCTGTCTTAAAGATAGTCTTCCTTAGTTGTTTTATCAGCTTTGTTGGAGACCAACAAGGATGTGTCACTATCCTGAACCTTATCTGCATTACTTCCTTTACCATTGCTTAATAAGGCACTCTTCCCCAATATTTTGTCAGCATTCTAAAAGAAGAAACAAGCAGACACATAACAAGTTTAGCATGTACTAGTATATGAAACTCATTTCGGTGAACCAGTTCATTAGTAAGGTGGACAGGATTAAACTACCAAGTCTTCTATTGCCAAGTACTAGTACATAATAAAAGCATCAAACAAACATATATCTATGTCCTATGGTCACTGCATTGTCTTGCCAAAGCAAAATAGAGACACGGTTCAAATCATATCAGTTCAAGACAAAGCAGCAGTGAAAGAATACAAAGCGTGGGAAACAACACGGCACAACAAGATTTTAGATGGGTACCACGGGTCTACATGTACAACAACACTATTGGCTCTGTTGTGATGCTAGTAATCTGCATGATATGAAAGTCAACTATATACACAATTGAAATTGAAATCAATAGAGCTATTGATAAGAGCAAACCTGTTAAAGAAACATGCGTGAACATACCTGCTGTGCCATTGGAGTTTCGATTGGATCCTTCAATTTAAAAATAAGTTTGTATGAGTAAATATAGTGATACAAGAGCAAAGCAATCATAGTTAAAAAAAGGCGCGCCTAAGCGAGCGCTTAAGCGCGCCTAGGCTCTAGGCGTTGGCAAAATGCATTGCGCATAACTACGGATAATCTATGCATAACTGCGCATAAGCATGCGCTTTGGTCAGTAAAGCGCAAGGCGGTGGCAAAACACACAATTAATGGCTAGCGCTTTTTTGAACTATGATAGCAATGGAATCTTAAATTAGAACAATTGTTCTTCAGGTTTAGGCACTTGTTCTACATGAACAGAGTACAGTAAGACGCAAGAATATAATACTTAAAAATAGAAAATGAGCTCATAGACCTTACCACATTCTTGGTTCGGGACCAGTACAAAACAAGGCGTTCCCAGTCATTGTCCAGTAAGTGTGTCTCAGGAGAACGTAAGGGAATTTGATGAGTTTGTTTGCCGGTGAAGTACGTTTTCTTCAGGTAATTCCGATACTGCCACCAAGCATTCTTGAAGATAGCAGAGGTATTAGCACAGGTTACCTCATCCTGAGTTTCCAAATTGGTCCTTCTCTATAGAGAAAAATGGGAAAATTTGTTGTATTATAACCATCATGGAGGTAGGATGTATGGGACGAAGCAAAGTAATTGCCATGAATAACATTACTTACACATAACTCCTGGACAAACACCTGCAACTGGCATTTTCCTTCATCTTCAGTATAATATTTCCAAGATGGAAGATACGCACATACGATTTAACAACATCAAATGCGATAGATGCTAAACTACGACTAGCTGGTTGTGCTTCCTCCACAGGAATAGGCGTACTAACTGGTGGAGTTGGGGTTCGCCGTGATAGTACTGGCCCTTTGGGCACTGGAGCTGCCTTACTATCTGCTCTTGTTTGGGAGCTCTGTGGTGGAGATGGTGCTGTGTCAACAGGAACTGGGTTACTATCGGCTGGGGTTGGGGTTAGATTGGGTGAAGTTGGTTCTCTGTCCATCGCGGTAGGGGTACAATCTGCGAGAGTTTGGGTTATGTGTGGTAGGGCTAGTTCTTGTGCATGTACAACCGGGGTGCTATCTCCACCAAGAGGTAGCACTCTTTTATTTGAAGACCGTGTTTTTAGTCCGCTAGATACTGGCATCACCCGCTCCAATTCAAATGGCTGATAAACAGGAAACATAGTTGAATGTGCAGACATTGTATGAGAGATAGATGCAATAGATAGTGTGGAAAAAAGAGGGCATGAAATAGTTGACATGTATATTGTTTAACTAAAACGGATAGCATGACATAATTTCACATATATGATGTCTATCTAAACTGGATAGCATAGCATAACATAATTCAAAGATATGATGAATAACTAAATAGGATCGCATGACATAATTCACCTACATGTTATCTAAGTAATCAGGATCGCATCATTTAATTCACATATGTGATTTATATGCTAAACAGAGGGCATTCGATATGATGTCTGAACTAAGAACATGGTGTTGAATATTGTGTATATGATGTCTAAATTATGCAATGCAAGACACCGTATGCATGATATGAGCAGTATAACCGTGCCAAGTTAGAGCATACACCTCAGCGGGGGAATAGGACTGGTCATCTGTCTCTGAATCCATCTCTGAGGAGCTATCGGGACCCAACAAGAGATCTGCTTCGACAGGTAGCACTGTCTGCTCTGAAGGCCTTGTTTTCACTCCAGATTTTTCCATCTCCCACCCAAATGGACGATTCATAGGAAGAGTAGTTTATTGTACAAACATTGTCGACAAATGGAAATGTAATGAAGAAAAGGATGGGCAAGATATCATTCAAATATATGATGCCTGGTTAAACAGGATGGCATTGCACATTTCACATATATTATGGCTGGCTAAAAGACATGAGACTGCATAATTCCCATATATGATACAGAAACTAAACAGTTGGCATTACAGAACATGTCTAAACTAAGCAGATGACATATATGACGTCAAAAGTAGGCACTGCAAGGCAACATATGCATGATATGACTAACATCATCATGCCAAGGTAGAGCAAACACCTTGGGGGGTAAACAGGAGTGGTCAGCGGCGTCTGAATCCGCCTCAGAACAGATACCTTCCTCTGGATTACAATCTGGAGAGGGGTGGGGAGGGTTTCCCATTGAACCCACCATGGAGCGATGTTTGCATGACATTGTATTGCCGCGCAGAACTCTTCTCTTTTTCTCTACATGTTCAGCATGACTATGTACAATATCTGACATGCATACAAAAAAAATATGGTGAGATTATGTAAGGAGAGCATGCAGAAATTTAGAGTGATGGTAACAACCAGTGGATCGACGTTTTTCCGTTGAACCAAAATAGCCCTAATGGATCGACGTGAATGTATAGTAATAAGTGATGCAACAAGTGTACAACCTCTTTGCCATAGCCGTGTCGACCTCAGCATCATTGGGTTGGTCGCTGAAGCAGTTGAGGCAGAGGTGGCTGTCAGAGGTGTGGAGGAAGATCTGAGGAATCTGTAGACAGCGTCCAGGGCACTGCTCTGTTGTGATGGATTGTTCTGTCGTTGGAGCAGCTCCGGTGAGCCGTAAGACGTCAAGGCTGAAGCAGCACAAGACAGACATCGTCAATCTCAAGTGGGATTCTAATAGCATCTCCAATAAATGATGTAAAATGGATGTAAAATTAACATCACCAAAAACCACCTGACTACAACAGATGAGGTAAAAACTGTTGACTCTGAACTTAACTGTCGAAACTGAAATTTACTGTGGAATCTGAATGCTAATGTCGAAACTGAACGCAATGGTAGCAGAGAGGCACTTGACATGTAGTTTAGGGAGGGCCTGCAGTTAATCTTCAACCTGCACCCCTTGAGCCGCCAGCCACCACCGGCCAAACCGCCGGCCCCAGCGCCGCCTCGCCGCCCCGAAACAACTCGCCACCGGCGCCCCAGCCAGCCCTCTAGGCCCCCGCCCCACCCTGAACCCTAAGATAGATAGTGGGATACCTCTCCGGCGAGCCCCCGTCCCCGTTGTGGGTGGTTCTTCCTTAACTCCGGCGAGCCCCCAACCCCTGAAAATTGACTAGCCCAAAAGTCGATTCAGTTAACTGAAGTGTGGCTTAATCGGAGTAGAGCAGCAGCACGAGCGAGGGGCAGAGCAGCAGCAGCAGCTGGGCGAGCGAGTGATCGAGCGAGAGCCGAAGCAGCAGCAGCAGATCCGGCTGGTATGGCCGCCGCCGCCGAAGGGGCCTCGCACTGGGGGAGATCCGCCGTGGAGATGTCGCCTGCGGCGCCGGCTTCAAGGTAGCCGCTCCATGGGGGTGCGGGATGGAGCACCGTCGGAGCGGGGAGGTCGAGTTAAGGAGAAGGTGCGATGCGATGAGTGTACAACCTCTTTGGTGGCACCGAGTAGACCTCGGCTTCGTCCGAGGAGTCGGTGAGGATGTTGCGATTCCGGTGGAGTAGGTTAAGGCGGCGCTATGGGGATGGAGCAGCCGCGATAGATGAGGCGATCGTCGAAGCAGCTCCTTGGAGGTGGAGGACGGGACGGCTAAACCGGCGAGATGGCGAGATGGACGACGGATCCTCATCCGGGGATGTGGAAGAGGGACGTCGAGCTATTGCGGTGGACGACGTCATCGGGGAAGAGGCTCCGGCTGGGCAGTAGTGATGGGGCGGATGGAGGAGGGTGGGGTTTCGCGGCTGGAGCAGAGAGGTTATGGCGGCCTGGGATTTCGAATGGCGAAAAGGGGGCGATGGGAGGGGGTGAAGCATGACATAGGGACGCGCTTGTCCAAAATGTAGGGTGTGTTACAAAAGTACCCCCCCACCGATTTGAACTAGCGGCCCTTTCGGCTCATGGTTAGAAGGGGGATTTCATGTGTCGGGATTTGGCAACTGGAGGGATTTTTCGCGCACGTTGTAATTTCGGGATAGCAAGGCGCGGGTTGTGAAGGCGCCAGTTTTGGGAGCACGATATCTGAATTTTCGGGATATAACAAGACGCGGGTTGAATTTTAGGGACAAGCGTAACGTGTAGTAATATTGTACTTGTACGTACCAAATCAATTCACACTTCCCTCAACCAAAAAGAAAATGAAAAAAAAATAAAACTATTCACACCACACAAAGAGAGAGTCTTTCCCCATTTTACTATACAAATGCTATTCAAAGCTACTCCATCCTTCCATCTATATAGGGCCTAATGCGTTTTTCGATGCTAACTTTGACCAAATATTAGAGCAATGATATATGACATGCAACTTACACAAAGCACACCGTTAAATTCGTCTGTGAAAGGTTCTTTCAATGATATAATTTTCACATTGTGCATGTCATGTACTATTAATCTTGTCAATAGTCAAAGGCGGTCTTAAAATCTCATTACGCCCTATATAGATGGAAGGAGGGAGTATGAATCCATGTTATGTCCGATTAAATTTTTTCGCTTGCTGTATAATGCATGTAACCTACTCATACCAACATTTTAGTGCATTCCAAATGTCTATACTACTGCTGCAATTCGAACTAAATTTGAATTCGTTTCTCTATTTGAATAAGAATCTACAATCATGATTGTTGCCAACTTCAACCATCATAGTTTCCTTTCTATCCGCCAGATATAAATCGGATGGCCTATAATGCAGGATGGCAGGCACACCATCATCAACAACTCCATTTTTTATAAGAGTAGAGATAAAATATATTAAATGTAGTATAACATGTTCATAACCACACCATGTGTATCACAGTTATATATATTCACACATGCGTCGGTTTGAAACACTATGATAAATTCTTCAAATATCCAAATTCACTTTTTATAATGAAGTATATATGATCTCTATTCGTCTTTTACACCCACACAACCCTCTTATCTTTGTAGCTAGCGCTAACTTTCTCTTGTGCATGCACACGCCCGCATCCCTCTCACCCTCCCTCAGCATTCTCTAGCTCCATCGCGCAAATTCATATTTTCACTTTAGGTCGTTCACGCATGGTGTGTGTAGGCCCCCCAGCTCCTTCTTTACGGCGCACATCGATCGATATGCCTCTCTAGCCAGGTATGCCTAGCACAAACACAAGCTTCCCATCTTCTCTTGTCACCGTCCATGCCTCACTCCCACCACTCTTTTCATCGTTCTCATACTCGCACACTCCTCCCCCCTCGATATAGTATGCCTCTCGTACCACCTCCTACATGCATCCATCTCTCTCTCTATCCTTCTCCGCGTGCCTCATTTGCTTCTAGCACACACATGCATGTATACCGATCGATCTCCCAACATATACCTAGATCGACTTTAACTACCCCCCATCGATCGACATACCTCACAAGTTATGTCTCTCCTTTCTCTAACAAAGGACGATTGATCTTCCTATGTAGTTACGTCTCCTTACCACAGCCACATAGTCCCCCCTCATCATTCGTGCATGCCTCCTGACCCGTCTCTCACACGCACGTGCACAGACAACAAGCAGCCATCTCCTCTCTTATTGATATTGCGGGCGTGCCCTCCGTTTGTCTAGCAAGCCTATCCCACCATTTGTTAGAAGCAACTCCACTACCACCCCCTCCAACACTCTAGCTCTGTCTCTCTCCCAACCTTATTCCTCTCCTGCACATATGCATGGATGCCGATCGATCTCCCTTAATACATGAGGCAGATCAATCTCCTTAATACATGAGGTAGGCCTCTCTCCTCCTCCACACATATACCAGCCATTGTACCTCTATAGTTAATTGGGCCTCCCTCTTCCCCCACCACACACTGATAGTCGAGCGCTGCAGGTAGGTATCCATGCCACAGAGACAAACTGCACATGTCCCATCTCACGTTCCAGTAGGCCAGCCACTCTATATTTTTGACGTGGGCACACACAAATTTGATGGCACTCTTTATCGATCGCGCATGCGCACACACACACACATCATCCCTCTCTTCGATTCTATGGACACCTCAAGTCGATGATACCTCCACTCTCTTCTCGTGGATCGCCCCCTCTATATACTCCCTCTGCTCTAAATTACTTGTCTTGGATTTGTCTAGATACGGATGTATCTAGACTCATTTTAGTGCTAGATACATCCGTATCTAGACAAATCTAAGACAAGTAATTCGGAACAGAGGGAGTATATGTTATATCCAGGACCCTATTTCACACACATTGCATATGTTACATTTTTTGATTAACCCCTCCCCCCCCCCCAAAAAAAAACTCTCAAGAACCCACACACTATATCTCTCTAGGTTTGTATCTCTCTCACACAACCCCACGTAGGTGGTGTACGTATACAAGAAGAGAATAGGTGCACCGTGCACGTACTCACGCTTCGTGCCCAGCCACACCCGCGCGGGTACACGGTGGAGCTCATTTCTTTACGAAATGGCAGCCCACGTGCTAATTTGAACGCCTGTAGCGGTTGTTTACCTAGGGAGGTCGTGTACCACGCGTGCACGAAACAAAGTTCAACTTGACGCGTTGTTGCGTTATTTTTAAATAAATTTATATCGCTCAAAGGTACATACACAGAATATAAAACGATTTTTATGGAGAAAAAGGTAGTCCGCTCACTATATACAATGGAGCCTGCCTACCTGGTTTGTCGCTCTTCAGAGTATCTCACACAAGGCTGCGGTGGCCTCTCTCTCTCTCTCACCGTTGGTCACTGATCCGGCTGCATCCCGTCCGCCGGGGGAAAGGGAGTGCGGCGGCCTCTCTCTCTCTCACCATTGGTCATTGATCCGGCCGCATCCCGTCCGCCGGGGGAAAGGGAGGAAGTGCATCGTTTCTCTGTTCGACGGCGCCGAGGCAGCACGTCCTGATCTGCGGTACACGCCGTTCTCTCTAACCAAGCTCTGGCGCGGCAGGGCCTACGCCACCTGCTCGCAGATTCCGCCCGCCGCTGCTCACCTAGTTACATCCCAACGACCTCCAGGTATCCCCTCCGGCCTTGCTCCACTGCCCGTCTTCCTACATCGCTGCATGTGGATCTTCCACAGTTCTTTGCCCAAAACGTAGCTCGTCCGACGTACTTTCCATATTGCATTCTCGTCCTCACACCGTTTTAGACAAACACAATTGTGTTGTTATCTCCCCTTAGGACAAGGAATATGCTTCTTTTTTGTTGTCGCATGTGTCATCAACTGTTATTGGCCAGTAATTGTTTCCTTTCTACCTCTTTTTTGCAAACAGGGCTATCCATTTCACCTCGTTGCTATTGCAACCTTTTGGTGAACTACACAAATCACTTTTTTCTTAAGAGTGTTTTGTGCGGTTGTACTAAAATGTCACACGGGCAATGTCTCTACATTTCAGTGCGACTGCACAAAGGGAGATTGGTTTTGCTCTATCCTCCTCATCCAACTACGAGCCTAATCTTCTCCAACTAGTTAGTCTTAAGAGAGACTGCAAAGGTGACCGGCTTCTATTTGTGTGTTTATTGTTTCATCAGCAGTTGATGTCTACTACACAACCTTCTTCTTGTAGATGTTCACTAGTAGAAAACAGGGCTTTGGTCCAGGCCGGGTCAGCCCATTAGTCCCGGTTCAGTCTAGAACCGGGACCAATGTGGGCATTGGTCCCAGTTCGTGAGCCCAGGGGGCCGGCCGGGCCATGTGGGCCATTGGTCCTGGTTCATCTGGACCTTTTGGTCCCGGTTGGTGGGATGAACCGGGACCAATGGGCCTCGCTCCTGGCCCACCACCATTGGTCCCGGTTGGTGGCTTGAATCGGGACCAAAGGCTCCCCTTTAGTCCCGGCTCATGTCACCAACAGGGACCAATGAGGTGCCTATATATACCCCCTCGCGCAAGAGCAGAGCACAGTGCTCTGTTTTTTCTGGCCGAGGGGGAGAGGGCTTTGTGGTGCTCTAGCTCACCTCCTATGCACATGAGGTGTTCGATGGAATGCCCGAGCCACACTACTTAAGCTTTCTCCTCTCGAAGCTCGACCTCCAAGCTCCATTTTCCTCGAGATTTGTCTTGATTTAGCGGTCCGTCACGCCCCGTCCCCGTCTTCACCGCCGTCGATCACCCGCGCCGATCTCATCACCGACACCACCGTGGTGAGCCTCTTGTTCTTATCTTCTTTCTAAAAGGAAAAATATTCTTACTTGTATGTTTAGATAGATACTTGTATCATTTTCTTACATTTATTATTGCATCTTATATAGTGCGATGGTTTTGGTATCCGCCCCCATCGGCCCTCGTCCTGTCTATGATTCAGATGTGGTATGTATATTATCTTTATAACAATTGGTTCATTTATTGTTTATGAAAATTATGCCGACCAACATGACATAGATTTTATTTATCTAGGATGTATGTGAATCGGAAATGCCAACCGACCCTATTGTCGAGAGGTTAAATTTAGTTGAAGAAGAAAACAATTTGTTGAAGGAAAAAATAAAAAAAATTGAGGAGGAGAAGATGATATTGGAGTTGCATGTTGCGGATGTCGTCCATGATCACAAGATCAAGATGGATGCAATGCGCTTGAAGATTATAAAGATTAGAAAATATGCCATTCATACCGAGTCTTGGTATCATTATGCCGTTGGATCAATTGTTACCTTGGTTGCGATTATGATCGCATTTGTTTTCGCATTGAAATGTTTTACATAGTTTCAATGTATGGTTTAATTAATTAGATGCTTTGGAGAGCTATATGTTGTTAGATGAGAACTATGTATGCACTTTGGTTTTAATGTGATGATGAACTTCTATTAATTTGGACACTTAATTATATATAATGCACGCAGATGAACCGGCAATGGATGTACGGTGACAGACACACCCGCGAGTACATTAAGGGCGTGCATGAGTTTCTCGATGCGGCTGAGGCAAACAAGCAGAATGGTTTTATGTGTTGTCCATGCACTGAATGTGGGAATACGAGGTCTTACTCTAACCGGAAAATCCTTCACTCCCACCTGCTTTATAAGGGTTTCATGCCACACTATAATGTTTGGACGAGGCACAGAGAAATAGGGGTTATGATGGAAGATGGCGAAGAAGAAGACTACGATGACAACTATGTGCCCCCTGAATATGGTGATGCTGCAACGGGGGAGCTGGTGAAGATCAAGAGGAACCAGACGATGTGCCCAATGATGCTGCAACGGGTGAAGCTGCTGAAGATCAAGAGGAACCAGACGATGTGCCCGATGATGATGATCTCCGCCGGGTCATTGTCAATGCAAGGATACATTGCATTAGTCAAAAGGAGAAGCTGAAGTTCGATCGCATGTTAGAGGATCAGAAAAAAGGGTTATGCCCCAATTGCGAAGATGGCAACACAAAGCTCGGTACCGTACTGGAATTGCTGCAGTGGAAGGCAGAGAATGATGTGGCTGACAAAGGATTTGAGAAGCTACTGAAAATATTGAAGAAGAAGCTTCCAAAGGATAATGAATTGCTCGACAGTACATACGCAACAAAGAAGGTCGTATGCCCTCTAGGATTGGAGGTGGAGAAGATACATGCATTTCCTAATGACTGCATCCTCTACCGCGGTGCATACAAGGATCTGAACGCATGCCCAGTATGCGGTGCATTGCGGTATAAGATCAGACGAGATGACCCTGGTGATGTTGATGGCGAGCCCCCAGGAAGAGGGTTCCTGCGAAGGTGATGCGGTATGCTCCTATAATACCACGGTTGAAACATCTGTTCAAAAACGAAGAGCATGCCAAGTTGATGCGATGGCACAGTGAGAACCGAAAGAAAGATGGGAAGTTGAGAGCACCCGCTGACGGGTCGCAGTGGAGAAAAATAGAAAGAAAGTACTGGGATGAGTTTGCAAAGGACCCAAGGAATGTATGGTTTGCTTTAAGCGCGGATGGCATTAATCCTTTCGGGGAGCAGAGCAGCAATCACAGCACCTGGCCCGTGACTCTATGTATGTATAACCTTCCTCCTTGGATGTGCATGAAGCGGAAGTTCATTATGATGCCAGTTCTCATCCAAGGCCCTAAGCAACCCGGCAACGAAATTGATGTGTACCTAAGGCCATTAGTTGAAGAACTTTTATAGCTGTGGAATGAAAACGGTGTACGTACGTGGGATGAGCACAGACAGGAGGAATTTAACCTTAAGGCGTTGTTGTTCGTGATGATCAACGATTGGCCCGCTCTCAGTAACCTTTCAGGACAGACAAACAAAGGATACCACGCATGCACGCACTGTTTAGATGACACTGAAAGTATATACCTGGACAAATGCAGGAAGAATGTGTACCTGGGCCATCGTCGATTTCTTCCGACCAACCATCAATGTCGAAAGAAAGGCAAGCATTTCAAAGGCGAGGCAGATCACCGGAAGAAGACCGCCATGCGCACCGGTGATCACGTGCTTGCTATGGTCAATGATTTACACTACGTAATCTATGGAAAGGGTCCCGGTGGACTAGCTGTTCCGAATGACGCTGAGGGACACGCACCCATGTGGAAGAAGAAATCTATATTTTGGGACCTACCCTACTGGAAAGACCTAGAGGTCCGCTCCTCAATTGACGTGATGCACGTGACGAAGAACCTTTGTGTGAACCTGCTAGGCTTCTTGGGCGTGTATGGGAAGACAAAAGATACACCTGAGGCATAGGAGGACCTGCAACGTTTGCACGAAAAAGACGGCATGCCTCCGAAGCAGTATAAAGGTCTTGCCAGCTACGCTCTTACGGAAGAAGAGAAATAAATCTTCTTTGAATGCCTGCTCAGTATGAAGGTCACGACTGGCTTCTCGTCGAATATAAAGGGAATAATAAATATGCCAGAGAAAAAGTTTCAGAACCTAAAGTCTCATGACTGCCACGTGATTATGACGCAACTTCTTCCTGTTGCATTGAGGGGGCTTCTACCGGAAAACGTCCGATTAGCCATTGTGAAGCTATGTGCATTCCTCAAGGCAATCTCTCAGAAGGTGATCGATCCAGAAATCGTACCAAGGCTAAGGAGTGATGTGGCGCAATGTCTTGTCAGTTTCGAGCTGGTGTTCCCACCATCCTTCTTCAATATCATGACGCACGTCCTAGTTCATCTAGTCGACGAGATTGTCATCCTGGGGCCCGTATTTCTACACAATATGTTCCCCTTTGAGAGGTTCATGGGAGTCCTAAAGAAATATGTCCATAATCGTGCTAGGCCAGAAGGAAGCATCTCCATGGGCCATTAAACAGAGGATGTTATCGGGTTTTGTGTTGACTTCATTCCTGGCCTTAACAAGATAGGTCTCCCTAAATCGCAGTATGAGGGGAGACTGACTGGAAAAGGCACTCTTGGAAGAGACTCAATAATATGCAGGGACGGATATTCTTGGTCTCAAGCACACTACACAGTTCTACAGAACTCTACCTTGGTGACCCCGTATGTCGATGAACACAAGAACAGTCTACGCTCCAAACACCCGGAGCAGTGCGACGACTGGATTACATGTGAACACATCAGGACTTTCAGCAGTTGGTTGGAAACACGTCTCAGAGGTGACAACACTGTTTGTGATGAGTTGTACTTGTTGTCCAGGGGACCATCTTTGACTGTATTGACTTACAAAGGATACGAGATAAATGGGAATACATTTTCCACGATCACCTAAGATCAAAAGAGCACCAACCAAAACAGCGGTGTCCGCTTTGATGCAGCAACCGAGAGCGGAAAGGATACATATTATGGTTACATTGTGGACATATGAGAACTTGACTACGGACCTGATTTTAAGGTCCCTTTGTTTAAGTGCAAATGGGTCAATCTGTTAGGCGACGGGGTACAGGTAGACCCATAGTACGGAATGACAATAGTGGATCTGAAAAATCTTGGGTACACTGATGAACCGTTCGTCCTAGCCAATGATGTGGCATAGGTTATCTATGTGAAGGACATGTCTACCAAACCGAGAAAAAGAAAAGATAAGGAAGCGAATACATCATACGATGAGCCAAAGCGCCACATAGTTCTTTCAGGAAAAAGGGACATCCTGGCAGTGGACGGCAAGACAGACATGTCTGAAGATTATGAAAAGTTTCATGAAATTCCTCCCTTCAATGTCAAGGCTGACCCAAGCATCCTGATAAACAATGAAGATTATCCATAGTTACGGCGCAATAAGCAAATGACACAAGCGAAGAAAAAGTGAAGACTTTCTCCCGCAACTATTATGATGATACCATGCCAAATTTGTAACAGACGAGTATGCTATGCCAACTTTTTCAGAGTTCATTTGAAAACTATGAATTTAGGTCGAATTTTCTCTATAGGTGCATCTATGTTCAAATTTTAACTATTCAAATTTGAAAACTAATGGCACTAACAGAAAGTTTATATTTTTTCTAAAACTAATCGCACTAACAGAAAGTTTATAATTTTGCTGACCTAAAAGCAAAAAGAATTAAAAAATAAAGCAAAAAACAAAAGAAAATAAATAATACAGAAAACAAAACAAAAAAACTGGGAAAAAAATAAAAATAGCAACAATAAGTATTTTGTTGTAAGTAGAAACAAAATAAAATAAATAAAGCAACAAAGAAAAAAAACTAAAAAAGTGTTTTCAAATTTGAAAACTAATGGCACTAACAGAAAGTTTATAATTTTTCTAAAACTAAAAGCAAAAAGAATTAAAAAATAAAGCAAAAAACAAAAGGAAATAAAGAATACAAAAAACAAAACAAAAAAAACTGGAAAAAATAGGGCTCACCCCTATAATATTTGATACGACTAACTAAAATTACCAAATTGAGTATAATGATAAAACACAGTAATATTAAATAGCAGGAAAAAGATTGACTCAAAAATCAATTTTTATAGTAAAGTTATTCATAAACTAGTGATTCACACATATTTTAAAAAAAATCAAATTTAAACTATTCAAATTTTAAAACTAATGGCACTAATAGAAAGTTTACAATTTTTGTGACCTAAAATAAAAAAGAAATCACTACAAAACTATAAGTATTTAGTTCTAAGTAGAAACAAAAAAACAAAAAAACAAAAAAAATGCCACCTACTGGGCCCCCACGGCCTGAATACGACTAGAAACCCTACCATGGGCCAGGATTCAGGCCCGCGGGAGGCCCAGTAGGCCCACAGGCACAGATTGCAGTGTTAGGCCCGAAAGCCTGCTTTAGAGAGGAGCTCGAGAGGGAAGGCGCACCGCACCTTATAAACAGGTGCGCCTCCCTCTCAAATAGCGAGGTGGGACTAAATATTTGGGTTCGGGGCAGCACGGGCCTTTGGTCCCGGTTGGTGGCACCAACCGGGACCAAAGGGGGGCATTAGTCCCGGTTGGTGCTACGACCCGGGACTAATGCCCCCCTTTAGTCCTGGTTGGTGCCACCAACCGGGACCAAAGGCCGCCGCTTCCCGCCCTTTCGGCTGCTGAAAAGAGGCCTTTGGTCCTGGTTGGTGGCACCAACCGGGACTAAAGGTAGCATTCGTCCCGGTTGCTTCCACGAACCGGGACCAATGCTCTCGGTATATAAGATGGACTTGTGAAAATTTCACAACTTCACCGTCAGTTCGTGCCCGACGCCCCAGCGTTGCTCCTCGTC
>NC_041392.1:511323442-511330178 GCF_002162155.2 Triticum dicoccoides | reverse complement strand
CGCGCCGGCCCCTGCCCCGCGCCCTAGCCCCTTCCCGCGGCCCGCCCCTGCCCGCCGGCGCCCTTGCCTCCCCCGCCGCCGCCATCGCCAGACGCCCCCGCTGTGAGCCGCCACGCCGGTCCAGCTCTATTTTGATTTTGTATTAGATTAATTTTTTGTTCATATATATATAATGTATATTTGTATGTATGTGGCTATATGTAAGTTCAGAGCATGTTTTTTATTAGATTAATTTCTTATTAGATTTATTACATTAATGTTTTTGTTCACAGCATGTTTTTGTTCATATATGTAACTTTTTGTTCATATGTGTATTAATGTTTTTGTTGCATATATGTAATTTTTTTCAATGTATATATGTATGTGGTAGCTATATATGCATGATGAGGGGGGTGGGGGTCGATATACCCCCTCCCCGATAATTTCAACATGAGCGGAGGTCGATATACCCCCTCCCCTCCCTGATAACATTTTTTAGAAAAGTTTTATATATCTAGCTAGGAAGAAAGGAAGAAGGAATGAACTAAGAAGAGGAAGAAGAAGAAAAAAGAGGAGAATAAGAAGGAATAGAGGAGAAGAAGAAAAAATAGAGTATATTTTTTCTTCTTCTCCTCCTTTTTTTCTTCTTCTCCTCTTTTTTTATCTTCTACTTCCTCTTCTTAATTTTTGTTTATAGCTATATGATGAATGGATGTGGCTATATATGTATGTATGAATATAATGTTCATACCATTTTTTGTTTATATATGTTTTTTCATATATGTATTAATTTTTTATTTAGTTTGTTAGTAGATATCGATTTTAGGTTAGTGCATTTTAATTAGGTTAGTGTAGAGGAAAAAGTAAAATAAGGAAAAGGAAGAAAAGAGGAAGAAGGAAGAAGGAAGAAGAAGAAGAAGAAAAGGAAGGAGTGGAAAAAGGAAAATAAGAAGATGATGATGAGGGGTCGAGAGTGGGACGAGAGGTCGAGATGTGTCGAGGGGAGAAAAAAATGTTATCAGGGACGAGGGTCGTCGAGGGGTCGAGAGAGGGACGAGGGGTCGAGAGAACTAAATAAGAAGAAGAGGAGAGGAAGAAGAGGAGAAATAAATAAGAAGAAGAAAAAAGAAGAAAAAGAAGACGAGAAGAAGAAAGGAATAGTGGAGAAGAAGAGAAAATAGAATATATTCTATTTTTTCTTCTTCTCACTATTCCTTTCTTCTTCTCCTCTTCTTTTTCTTCTTTTTTTCTTCGATCTTCTCCTCTTTCTTCTTCTTCTTCTTCTTCTTAATTTTTATCGGGAACGAGGGTGTCGAGGATCGTCGAGGGGTCGAGGGTCAGGAACTAGGGTAGAGGGTCGAGGGTCGTTAAGGGGTCAAGGGTCGAGGGTTTCAGGGTTGAGAGTTCGAGGGTTGTATAGGGTCGAGGGTCGAGGGTTCCAGGGTCGTCTAGGGGTCGAGGGTTCCAGGGTCGTCGAGGGTTCGAGGGGTCGAGGATCACCGAGGGGTCGAGAGAGGTTTCCTAGTGTCAAAGTATTGAAGAAATCCATGGCTTCATCATTAACCGGAAGTAACCACGGCATGACGAAGTCCTCCAAAATTATTTTGGAATGGTATCCCGGATAGGATAATTTGCCTTTTTGTATGAATTTCAGCAAAGGCCTTCCAAATAACGATATTTGGAAGGTTCTTGCTGAACTTTGTACCAAAAAGCGAATTATTCTATCTAGGACTCCGTTCCAAAATAACTTTGGAGAGCTTCGTACCATCATGCACATGTTACTTTCGCCTAATGATGAAGACATGGTTTTGTTGAATCCTTTGACACTACGCAACCTCCCGACCCCTCGGCGATCCTCTCGAACATGAGAGGAAGAAGAGGATCGCCGAGGGGTCGAGGGTTCCAGGGTCGTCGAGGGTTCCAGGGGTCGAGGATCGCCGAGGGGTCGAGAGAGGTTTCCTAGTGTCAAAGTATTGAAGAAATCCATGGCTTCATCATTAGCCAGAAGTAACCAGGGCATGACGAAGTCCTCCAAAATTATTTTGGAATGGTGTCCCGGATAGGATAATTTGCCTTCTTGTATGAATTTCAGCAAAGGCCTTCCAAATAACGATATTTGGAAGGTTCTTGCTGAACTTTGTACCAAAAAGCGAATTATCCTATCTAGGACTCCATTCCAAAATAACTTTGGAGAGCTTCGTACCATCATGCACATATTACTTTCGCCTAATGATGAAGACATGGTTTTGTTGAATCCTTTGACACTAGGCAACCTCCCGACCCCTCGGCGATGCTCTCGAACATGAGAGGAAGAAGAGGATAAAAAAAAGAAGAGGAAGAAGAATAAAAAAGAGGAGAAGAAAGAATAGAGGAGTTCTTCTCCTCTATTCTTTCTTCTCCTCTTTTTTCTTCTTCTTCTTCCTCTTTTTTTATCGGGAACGAGGGTCGTCGAGGGACATAGATGTAGTGTCATCGTTGTCGATATATACCCCCTCCCGATAGCTTACTATGATTAGGTAGCTAGTTCTACGTTTGGCACTAATATATCCATTTGTCATGTTTGAATAATAATTGCCATGTTGTAAATATTTGTAGAAACTATGGACACCGCCCTAGACGAAGCAAAAGAAAAGTTGTTGAGGGACATAATCGCAGAAGGAAGTGATGACGTCTCGTTGTTTCTCAATGAAACCGATGGTCTGGAAGGAGAGGGTGAACAAGCTGGTTACGGTGACCTAATGCCGGTGCAAGAGGAAGAACATGAGGACGGCTCCAGTGACCCAATGCCGGTGCAAGAAGGAGACGATGATGACGGCTTCGGTGACCGAACCGAGTCCGGCCAGGTATATATATTAGTTAAGCCTGTGCTGACTAGCTGATTGATGCATTCATTGTTTTGGTATGTACACATATTAATTAAGTCTTTGTTCTTTTTTCTAGCCCTCCGGATCGAGCACAACTTCTGTAAAGAGACGAGGCCCGAAGAAAAAGTTGAGCTCGGATGAAAAGTTTGAGATCATAGCAATCGCACCCGACGGCCAACCGATTGAACCCATCCGAACAAAGAACGCATTTGTTGCTCAGTGCGGGGTTCTGGTTAGGGACAAGATCCCGATAAGCATCCAGCAATGGTTTAAGCCGGCTACAGAAGACCCTGAGGTGTCTTATGTCAATGATATGCAGAAAAATGATCTTTGGACTGAGCTGAAGTCAAATTTCACCCTATTGCCAGAGGATAATCCAGAGAACCCAGTTAAAGAGAAATTAATCAAGTCTTTTGCTCTTAAGAGGATGGCAAAACTATTCAGGAGGTGGAAGAAAGAGCTGAATAAGTTTGTCGAAAATAATGAGACACCAGAATTCAAGGGAAGATATGAGAAGATCAGAGATCACTGGCCCGCATTTGTGGCCCACAAGACATCGGAAAAGAGTAAGAAGATGTCGGTGACAAACAAGCAAAATGCTACGAAGAAGATGCTTCACCATCGCACGGGGTCAGGTGGCTACCTCGTAGCCCGGCCTAAGTGGGCCAAGACTGAGAATGATCTGGTTGATAAAGGGATCGAACCAGAGACAATTAGCTGGCCAGACCATTGCCAGACTTGGTTCTTCGGGGCTGGCAGAACCTTGGACCCTGTAACAGGGAAGTGCATTTGGACGAACAATCAAATGGACATACCAGTTAGGAAGCTTAAGCAGTATATCGAAGCAGCGCAGCAAGGGAAGTTCTTTCTAGACAGAGAGAACGACGAGCTCACAATGGCCCTCGGGAATCCTGAGCACCCTGGACGGACACGAGGCACACCAGGCTCCATTCCGTGGAAGGTTGGGTTTCCGGACGTAGGCGGTTACAAATCCCATGAGAGGAGGAAAAAAGTGCAGCAGACCCAAATGCAGGCACTGCAAGCAAGGGTAGACGCGATAGAGGAACGAGAAGCAAATCGCAGCAAACGTACTGCCGAAGCAACCCCCGAAGCTACCCCGCCATCTCAGCGCAGAAGCAGCGTGGCTTCCACCGAGCTGCTTCAGCCGGAGCATGCCTTGATGGCTCCTGCCAGCTATCCCGTGGATGCTATCACGGAGTCTCAAAATTGCCACCTTATGACGCAATGGATGAATTTGAAGGTCAAGGCGGCTGTTGGCTCTGTTTATCTACTGAACCCGGCGCAACTTTTCACTGCCGGCCGATTCCAGAAGGATATGCTAGGGTGATGGTGGATGAAATAACGGAGGGATTTGAGGACCTCCAGCTTGACCACCCTACAGGTGAAGGGGAGACTCGGCTAGGGTCTGCTCTGAAGACTCCATGCCTATGGCGGAAGGAGCTCATCAACCTTCTGAACTGGACGCCTCCGCCTCCTCCTCCTCCTCCTCCGGCGAATCAGGGCACTCCGCCTCCTCCACCATCTCCTCCTCCGGCGAGTGATGATCAGGGCCCTCGGCCGGCTCCTTCTCCGGCGCGTGGTGGCACTCAGCCTCCTTCTCCGCCTGCGCCGACGCGCCCAAGTAGCCAACCTCCTCCTTCTCCGCCTCGTCAGCAAGGGCGGAAGAGACCTGCCGCCGCTCCAGCTACTCCGGCGCGTCGTAGTCCTTCTCCTCCGCCTCGTAAGCAAGTAAAGAAGACAACTGCTCCGTCTGCTCGGTCGGCGTCTAGCAGTACAACCAGAGGCGGGAGGACATACAGATTCGGTCCTTCTCTGAAGACTCCAGTGAAGTTACCATATGAGAGGACCCCGGAGGAGAACGCCGAGATCGCGCGAACCAAAGTGGATGACTGGTTTCAAGGGTTGAGAGCAAAGAGACATCCACCTCCGGAGGAGAAGGTAGATCCGGTGAAAGTGAAGCGCACTCTGGCTTCCCTGGCAAAACCACCCAAGTCTCCGCCGAATGGCAACTATGAGCGCATTATTGCAAAGACATGGGCCGAAGCGGAGCGGTCGGGAAGTACAGTCAGTGATCAAAGGCTGAAAGAATGATGAGCAGCTGGGAAACAAATTGCCCAGCTCAGCGAACAAGCGAAGCAATCGTGCCCCCCCCTCAAGGTGCCTAGCGACATCGTCGATCCGAGGATGGTGCCCGGTTATGGCAATGTTGACGATTACCTGCCCGACGATGTACATTATGATACCATGGAGGTGCAGATACACATATACGAGTACGGGAAGCCTCTCATCAAAGATGAAAAATCTTTAACAACGATGATGCAAAGATTACATGATTGGTACTTGAAAATCTGCAGAGAGTCTGGGGGAGGAGTACTTTGTATGCGAGAGTTAAACCAGAGCATGACCTCGTTGGAATTGAACTGTTGCCTATTCCATTTGAGGAGTTCTATCAGTTTTTCAATCAATTGGCCCTCGATAAAACAACGATCATCTGCTACTGTCTGTAAGTACTACTACTTCTGTCATTAAGTCTCTCTATATAGCTCATCTCTTTCATTGCATGTATTTATAATTATCCTCACTATATTATGCAGAATGAAGATCGCCGAATTGAAGAAAAGACAAATCGGTGATATTGGGTTCATTAACACATATCTCATAGATGCAACTGAGGTTCAACATCGTCCCGGAGATACCGAGGCCAACTTGCTATGATCATTCAAAAAAAATGAAAACAAAGATATAATACTCTTTCCTTACAACTTCAAGTGAGTGTTACTGTCTTGTGCATATTCGGTTTCCCTTATATATTAGTCTAGGTTATAGTAATGTAACTGATGAGTTATGCATGCGTGTGCAGTTTCCACTATATTCTCCTAGAGATTAGGCTTGAGCAGGGAGTAGTAACCGTCTTGGACTCTAAACGAAAAGATCCCCAAGAGTATGCGGACATGACTGAAATCCTCAAGAAGTAAGTTAAATCGATCATTATCCACCATATCAGCAACTTTGTTCATTTCCTGATATCAAGTAATTGTTTTCTTTGTCCGACAGGGTTTGGAGAAAATTCACCAAAACAGTTCCGGGACTGCCGAAGGAGCTGGAATTTAGACACCCGAAAGTAAGTACTATAGTAGCATGTTCCGTGCATCTCCTAGTGATTCAAGCGCTAGTTTCATCAATACCATTTAGCATTCTTGCTTATCAGTTTGATTGACCTCTATTTTTTGTAAAGTGGTTGTGGCAGGAAAAAGGGAATGATTTCTGTGGATACTATGTCTGCGAGTCCATCCGCCACACGACCTGTGAGCGGGGCGGGTACTCTGACGAACAATATGAAGTACGTAAATAATAACATTCACAATTTTATTTTATTACCATCATTTGTATTGAGTTTCATTCATTCATATATATATGTATTGACCCCCTTCTTCAAATTAGATGTTTCGGAAGCGGGATGAACTCCTAGCACCAGCTCGCATGCGAGCAATTCAAGAGGAATTGGCGGCATTCTTTCTTGACCAAGTGATCACTGAAGACGGAGAATACTATGTGGACCATGAGTCCGTATGATTATATTTGTAAGAGATAATTATTGTATATATGTAGCCGATAGTGTCGGATAGATATACGAGAACTTGTTGTTCGACTAATCTCTCGGAGAAGGAGAGGTGGTCGATATCACTTCTCTCTGTATGCATATATGTTCATGACGATCTTCTATTTCCTTCGTTTGCTTACTAGCTAACTAGCGTGTCTAGTCCTCTCTATACGTATGTATAGTACGTAGCGTCGACCAAGAACGGACGTAAGAGAGGACACTTCTCTCTATTAATTATAGCTAGCTAACACAATATATGAAACACCTAGAT